>NC_044314.2:81861631-81991782 GCF_007474595.2 Lynx canadensis | reverse complement strand
AGTTCTTCCTCTGGAGTAGAAACTAAAGACATAGCCCTGGATTGGGGCAGGATTGCGAGCAGTGACCCAGGTGATGAGCCCGCTGTAGGTTCTTAACAAGCAGCTTTTATTATCCTGGGAAATGACCACGTGCCCCTGCGCGCTCCGTCCGACGTCCAGTTCCCGGGAGTGGGGACGTGGCAGGGCATGGTTTGCTGGGACCTGGTGGGCGCGACGTTCACGCCCACGCCGCTCTTCCCGCTAGCGCTTGAGGAGGCCAGTTCCAGGCCCTCCCTGCACCCCTGCCCAGCCCGGGGCCCAGGCCAGTCCTCGAGGCTTGGGAGTGACCCATTTCAGCCTTGGTCAGTGCCAGCCTGCCCGCGGGGCTGCCACTTGCAGCGTGCACGGTAGCCAGTGCATTGAGGTCACAGAACAGATGGCAGTAACTTTCGGTTGAGATCTGCCAGGCTGCGTTGGAACCAGTGACCCGGAGGCAAATGCACGTGCGTCGCCCTTTCTCCCCTTCGGTCTGTAACCCTGGGACCTTGCCGCTTTCCAACGCCCGCCCAGGCTTCGCCCCAGGGGACCCGAGTGTCCTTTCGGGCTTCCTGGGCTCCACATGATCTCTGGGGGCCGCGGCCACATCCCAGCCCAGCTCCCCACCAGCTCCTGGCCCCGCCCTTTTTCCAGGAAGCTCAAAGCACCTTGATCTCTTCTCGTTAATCTGCTGCTGCTCTCCTTTTGGGGGGTTGTCATTATCCCATTTTATAGATGGACAAATAGAGGCAGGAGGAGGGCGGCCCAGGGACCCATAATGCCTGTGTGTCAAGAGGAATTATGTGACCTCGCCTAAGCACACTGCTTAGCGCACGGGGCAGACGAACTATTAAGCCGCGTTCAATCAAGGAAGAACAGCGGCCAAAAACAGTACTCTTTTTTTTTTTTTTAATTTTTTTTTTTTTTAACGTTTTTTTTTTGAGACAGAGACAGACAGAGCATGAACGGGGAAGGGGCAGAGGAGAGGGAGACACAGAATCCGAAGCAGGCTCCGGGCTCTGAGCTGTCAGCACAGAGCCCGACGCGGGGCTCGAACTCACGGATGTGAGATCATGACCTGAGCCGAAGTCGGTCGCTTCACCGACTGAGCCACCCAGGTGCCCTCCCCCCGCTGCCCCGGGCCTCAGTGTCTTGACCTGTAAGTCAAGTCTGGGACGATAGCACCGAACCTTCAGGGTTGTGACTCCCGACGGGACCTTAGACACCATGCCGGGGAAGCGCTGGGCTCTTAGGAGGTATCTACTCCTGCTGCCCAGAGGAGTCTGAATGCTGGACGGGGGCTGGAGCTATTTGGGGTTACGACCACGAGACTTTCTTCAGGGTGCGGTGGAGGGCGCTTTTATGAGCAGTCCTCCGGGTGAAGGCCAGCAAGCTGCTAATCTGAGGCTAATGATAGTGCCGATTAATCACAGCTTGGCTTGTAGGCCCCCTTTCATGCAGAGGGCTCCCCAGGTCTTCTGAAGCCACTGGCTGTGGCCGGTTCTAGCTTTCATCCGGCATCAGGCACAGCTTAATAATTATGATCTCTGCCCCCGGCTCCCCCCCAGCCCCAAGTTCAGTGACCGCATTGTTAACCTTGATATCTTCCGCCCGGGGGGATGAATGAGGGCATCAGAGGAGCCGGGGACGCCCCCAGGCTCCGCTGCCAGCCGGTCCCAGAGTCTGGCCCCCAAATCAGCTCCTCCCGATGCCCAGCCTGCTACTCTGTGTTGTAGGCGCTCCGGTGGGAGGCGGAGAAGAGGCAGCTAATGGTGCTTTTTGTACACGCGTGATTTTATATGTAAGCGTCATTACTGGGGTTGTTTTTGGTTTGCTCTATTGTTTTTATTTGAAACAATTCCTACAGTTTATTCATTTTTGGGAGAGACAGAGAGAGCGAGCGGGGGAGGGGCAGAGGGAGAGGGAGAGAGAGAATCCCAAGCAGGCTCTGCGCTGCCAGCCCCAGCACGGGGCTCGAACTCACGAAATGTGACATCACGACCCGAGCGAAACCAAGAGTTGAGCCCCCAGACGCCCTGTTTTTGTTCTTTTTTTTTTTTTTTTTTTTTTTTTTTTTGAGATTGATACAGCTTATTTAATTGCTTACCTGTTGATTCACCTCTTCCCTCTAGTAGATTTAAAATTCTGTGAGCTTGGGGACCTCATTACTCTTATTCTCTGTATTCTGACGCCTGGAAATGTCACCGGCACACAGCAGGTATTTAGTGAGCCCCAGATTCATGAGGGCATAAGTGCAATATAGACGTTCCTATGGGCCAAGCCATTGACAATGGGGAGCCTGAAAGGAGCAGAAAGCATCTCAAATAGGGTTTGAAGATGCGGAGTTCTCCAAGTGAAGACAGAAGCCTGCATCCTGGGCAGAGCATAAGTGTATCCTGAGGCACGGAGGAAGATTCGAATGTGGACGGAGTGTAGCAGATGGGAGGAGGTCTGAGCGTTGGGCAGGAGGGGACAAGCACTGGGAGGTGTGGCTTGAAATCTGTGTTAGGTCCAGATCTTCAGTGGGGAGCTTGGAGTTTGCTTTGGAGGTAACACAGAATGGCATCGCCAGATCTGAATTCAGCCACACCCTCTTGGGCTTGGGTGGTGTTGATCACTTGGGGCCCACCGCCGTGGCCCAGGAGAGAGGTGCCGAGGCTCTGAGCCCAAGGCACTGGCGTTGAGAAAGCGGTTGTCTCCAAACTTTGTAAAATTCTAATCATCCCATGCACGTGGGGGGTCCATGCTTGTGTGACCTCAGTAGCCACTGGCTTGCAACTATTTCTTTTTCTCTTCTCTGTGGGATTGGAAACAATGGTTGGTGACTTTTCCAAATTCCATGGTCTTTCAGGGGAAAAAAAAATTATATATATATATATATATATATATATATGTGTACTTGTCAGGCATTTAGTCTATAAGCACTGAGTGAAAAATAAAAGATACCCTTCCTTATCTTTCATTTCTTGGAGCCGAGCTCCAAGGCCATTGGACAACGGCCAATGTGGTGGAAAGAGACGGGATTCTGGAATTCTAGCTCTCTCTCTGTTTGATGGCATGAAGGTTCCCATCGCCTCCCTGGGTCTCAGTTTCTCCATCCATAAAGTGAGGGGATTGGGCCACCACTCATTTTCTGAAGTTTATTCTATGACTGGTTCTTCTGGTAGATACTCCATTAAAAAGAAAGGAGGAGGGTGGTGATCTGTGTTGGGGGACACAGCGCATTTGCTCTTCCCCCCCTGAAGTTTGTGAAAGATCATCGGTGTATGAAAAGCTCCCAGATCTGAATCCTATAGCCAAGGAACCCTGTTGAATTTTGTTGAAGTCACCGTTCCTTTAGCAGTGGGACAGTCAGACCCTCAGCATTGACAGAACTCTAAAATCCTACAGGGCTCTGGTTTGAGATGCTCTGGTCATGTCTAGAATGTTCTATCAGTTCAAATAAGCTGAGATTCCGTGAGCAGTTGGCCTGAATTCCAGTTGGTTCTCTGTTGCCTGAGTTTTACAGAACGAACAGAGTGGCCTTAAGGATCCGTCTGTCCCCAAACTACAAGAATTCACCACTAACCACGATGACCATCTACGTCCAAGGAGGGAGGTGAGGGTTACCTCACATATCTCCATTCCAGAATCTCTTGGTTTCTCTCTTGATATTTCAAATATGAGTGTCTTTATCAACCCAACTCTGTTCGGGATAAAAATAAATGAGAGATCGTATTCTGATAATGAAGTTTTCTCCAATAGGGGCTCCACCCCATCCATAGTATTCCCATATTCTCCCAACATCTGATAACAACTTTCCTTTCACAGATCTCTAAGGATGGGGGCTGTTACATGAAAAATGATTCCATAGTGAATAAATTTGGAATTAAAAAAATCTAACAGGTTTTGTGTTTTTCCTACAGACCTTTTCAGAGCCTTTAGTGTACCAATGTTTAATATGAATCTCTACAAGGGACGTGTCAAGGATGCAAAGTTGACCATACAGCATTTCGTCCCTTAACAGAGTGTCAGAAGGTGCTGGTTAAATGGATGTCCATTTTTGGAAACTCTGCCTTCCCAGGATTATTTAGATCTCTAATGCTGATTTCTTGTGTCTTTACTCTTCCTCGGTCTACCAGTAAGAAACTCTGCTGAGGCAGGGACCAGCCTTATAGTCTCGTATCTTCTTCCAGGGCTATTGTTCCCAAAACCACTCATTAAGGGTGCTTTTGGGGGGTGCGTGTTCAGGATTAGTTATTTCGTCACTACATGGTGCATTTCTTATTTGTTTTGTTTTGTTTGTTTGTTTTGTTGCTATTCCAATCTAAAGGGTTTTTTATTTGGGAGAAGTCCCAAGATAGGAGGGATGTAGTCCCCATCTCCGTCTACGTAAGTCAAGGGGGACAGATCCTTCTTGCCATCCCCCAGAAGCTAGGGGGGATGTCTGTCAAGTGATGACTGTCGTGTTCATTAGACGTTCCTGCCCAGGACAGGATTTTTGGAACAGCATTGACCCTGCTTCGCGTTGATTCCAGGGGCGATGGCACTGCTGGTGATGGTGAGAGCTGGAACATTCTGACTTGGCTATTGCTGTGCTGAAGCATTGTTTGGGGTTTTAGCCTGCCAGCCCCCCTTGTGTCTTACCCACTATCCCTGCAGATCCTACGAGCGATCCAGCATTCCAAACATATATTTTCTGCTTCAGTTGGAGTTAGTTGCTTGGAACCAAGACTACTGACCATCCTGTCAAATCCATGCATCCATCCACGTATCCGTCCATCCGTTCAGACATCTACCCATCCATCACTGACCTGGCCATCCTTCTAACATAACACCGAGCTAGTCACTAAACATATGCAAAGCAGCGGGAAACGGCAAAAACAGATGCCGGCGTTAAGTCTGGGAATCGGAGCGGAGTTTCACAAAGGAACAATGAATAGAAGTGTGCGCGGTGTTTAGGAAAAGGAATGATACTGTATCCCAGGACTGGAAACAGTACCACCCCTTGGCCTGAGGGATGAGGGGAGGGAGTGGTTTTCAGGATCCGAAGATTACGTGGTGAGGCCTCCTGATAGCAGCTCTGGGCTTAGGTAGAGGGACACAGTCAACCTAAGGCGACCTGGCAGGAAGGAGACAGGAGGATAAATACCTCGTCAGCATGCTCCTCCCTCCCTCTGATCTCCTGCCAGTGCAAGAGAATATAGTGAGTTAGCTTGTACAGGTCAGCTTCTCAGTTGCAGAGCAGGTTGGAGAAGGGTGGAGAGTGCATCTGGAGGGCCAAACAGAAGACCCCAAGTGCATCAGTGTGAGGAGGTTCATGCCATTTCTCTGTTCAAATCTTTCTTGTACAGTATTCCAGACATTTATTTTCTGCCTCTGTTAGTGTCAGTTGTTTGCAACCAAGAATCTTGACTTCTGTGGCAAACATCCATCCATCCATCCATGCATCCATCCATCCATCCACCCACCCATCTACCCACCCATCCACCCACCCATCCACCCACCCATCCATCCCATCCACCCACTTAGCCATCCACTTACCCACCATCCATCCATCCATCCATCCATCCATCCATCCATGCACCCATCTACCTACCTATCCACCCACCCATCCACCACCCATCCACCCATCCATCCATCCCATCCATCCCATCCATCCATCCACCCACCCACCCACCCATCCACCCATCCATCCCATTCATCCCATTCATCCCATCCACCCATCCACCCCATCAACCCCATCTATCCCATCCATCCATCCACCCACTCATCCGGCCACCCACCCACCCATCCATCCATCCATCCATCCATCCATCCATCCATCGATCCACCCATCCCATTCATCCCAGCCATCCATCCACCCATCCACCCATCCATCCAATACAGACAGAGACCGCCACGCAGCCAGCCAGCCCAGACAGAGAGACAGCAGCAAGCCAGCCATCCAGCCACCCACCCAGCGACCCACCAGCCCCCACCCATCTACCCACCCATCCACCCACCCATCCATCCCATCCACCCACTTAGCCATCCACTTACCCATCATCCATCCATCCATCCATCCATCCACCCATGCACCCATCTACCTACCTATCCACCCACCCATCCACCCACCCATCCACCACCCATCCACCCATCCATCCACCCACCCATCCACCCATCCATCCCATTCATCCCATTCATCCCATCCATCCATCCACCCACTCATCCGGCCACCCACCCACCCATCCATCCATCCATCCACCCACCCATCCACCCATCCATCCATCCATCCATCCATCCATCCATCCACCATCCCATTCATCCCAGCCATCCATCCACACATCCATCCATCCACCCACCCATCCACCCACCCATCCACCCATCCATCCATCCATCCATCCATCCATCCATCCCATCCATCCATCCATCCATCTATCCCATCCATCCATCCATCCATCCACCCACCCACCCATCTATCCAAACATCCATCCATCTCCAGTGGATTTATACAACACTCACATAAAAGCCAAAGTATTCATGACCCATCAAGCCTTCCATGACTCGCCCCCCGCCGCCACTCCCTCCCCCCACCCCCTGCCGCCCCACACTGCCCACTTGTCTTCATCTCCCTTTCTCTTCTCAGTTTTCTCCATCCCAGCCACACTGGCCTCCATGCTGCGCTCTAGATAAACTCCTGCCCCAGGACCTTTATGCATGATGTTCCCTCTCCCTGGAATACTCTACCCTTACACGTCCGCTTGGTCCCTCCCTCCCTCCAAGTTTTTACTCAAATGTCATCCTCCTTGTCCTCTGTTCATCAGATGGTGACTTCTGTCTACCACTGTCACTTA
This sequence comes from Lynx canadensis, assembly GCF_007474595.2. Classification (NCBI taxonomy): domain Eukaryota; kingdom Metazoa; phylum Chordata; class Mammalia; order Carnivora; family Felidae; genus Lynx; species Lynx canadensis. The sequence goes on along the minus strand of NC_044314.2, from coordinate 81,984,952 downwards.
CTTTCCTCCTTGGTACTTTACACTGTCTCACCTTCTCTAGATAATGCTTGTCCATCTTGTTTAGTGTGTATACTGTCCTCCCCCCGCCAACTGGACCCTCCAGTGGAATAGAAATTCTAGAATGAAGGGTTTTTTGCTGTCTTGTTTATTGGTGTATTCTTAGTGCTCCAGAGAATCCCAGCATACAGAAGGTGTTGGATACACATTTGTTGAACAAATAAATGAACGTACGGGAGCGGCTCTGTGAGAGTTTCTGACCCATTCTCGGAGGGGAATTCAGCCCAGCTGCGAGTTTGTGCACACTCATTTTATCCCTACTGTTGCACAGGGCAGGACGCATGTAAGAGTTAATATGCTGCTTGCGCCCTCAGGAAATGTCCTGAACGTTCCATGCAAGCCGTGGACTTGGCTCTCGGTGACTTCTTGTCCTGCTTAGGAAAACCTGAGGGCAAGGGAGGGAAAAATGAACACTTTACACATTTCATCTTCAAAGCACTTACTAAACGCTCAAGTAATTAATTCCCCTGGCTCTCTGGGAAGTGGATTTTATTGTCTCTGTTCTGGCAATAGAGGCATGGGTGTGCTGAGAAGTTCCATCATTTCCCCAGGACCACAGAGTGAGCCACGGGTGGTGCCAGGAGCTTGGAGTTTCTGGCCGGGAGGCCTCCTGCCTCCCCTGCCGGCGGGCAGGGCAGTGGACTCAGATGGGAGGTGGCGGTGTGGACAGTCTCAGAGGATGACTTTCTTACCCCTTTCAGAGGCCTTTGGGAACTGGGCACTTGGGGGCTGCAAAATCGCCAGAGCCCCCTGGGCCCCTCTTTCTTCCAGTGTTTCAGGTCCAAGCTGAGGCTTAAGTATAAACTGAAAAAAAAAAAAAAAAAAAAAAAAAAAAAAAAGTCAGAGGACATGAACTCTTTCCCAGTGCAGGCCGGGGCAAAATAGGAGATACGTCAAGACTGCCTTTGGTTATGCCCGGCTAATCTGAGTCTGACCACGGTCCTAACTCCTCTGCTCCAGACTTTTGCTTTATCCCTTCTCCAGCAGCACGAACCCGCCTGATTTTCCATATGGTCGGTTTCCTACTCTCTTGGAGAAAGGCCAGCAGAGAGGATAACTACTTGATATTAACGATATTGATGGGTGCTCCAGGGAATTAACATTCTTACCGGCTAATTATCTCCGGGCCAATATTTTCCTGTAGGCTTTGGACTGAAAGTCGGAAGACCTGTGTGTTCACTTCTGCTACTAACTTGCCACGTATCAGGTTGGGTCTTAGTTTTCCCATGTGTTGAATAAAGATAACAAGAACAGCATATATAAACACTTACCGGCTATCAGACAATGCTCTATGTGCCGTAAATATAGTGTCTTATTTGAACCTCACAACTCAGGAAGTGTTTTGCTTCCGGTTTTGCAGATGAGGAAACTGAGGCATAGAGAGGTTAAATGATTAATCCGAGACCCAGAGCTGGAAGGGGTCAGAGGTGGCAGAATCTAGGGGGTGTGGCCCCCGAGTCTGGGCTTATAACCACTAGAGCGGTTTGAACCAGGCACAGGAACCGACTTCAGTGCCAAAGGCAATTCCAGTGTAGTTTGTATTAAAATTACTCTTCCTCCAAAAACACGATAAAAGCTGGACAGAAAACCATGAAACAGCTACGTATAGAAACTGGAATGCACCAGCACAGATTGAATTTGGGACCTGAAAACAAATCTCTGAAATATTAATTGCACATATGGTTCTTTTTTAAAAAAAATGTTTATTTATTTTGAGAGAGAGAGAGAGGGAGAGAGAGAGAGGGAGGGCTTGTGCACACAAGCCGGAGAGGGGCAGAGAGAGGGGGAGAGAATCCTAAGCAGGCTCCACACTGTCAGCTCAGGGTCTGATGTGGAGCTCGAACCCACGAACTGTGAGATCGTGACCCGAGCCGAAATCGAGAGTTGGGTGCTTAACCGACGGAGCCAGCCAGGCGCCCCTGCATAAATGGTTTTAATAGCTGATTAGACTTAGCAGAAGAGAAGATTAGTAAACTGAACAAAAGCTCAGTAGAAAATAAACACGCGGGATTGGAGCAGAGAAAAATAGCGGTGAATAACACAGAGAAGGGCGTAAGATTCATAAGGACACAGTGGAGAGGTCTAAGATACGTACATTTGGACTTGTAGAAGAGAGAAGAGACAGAATGGGACAGAAGCAACCTTTGAAGAACTGTGTTTTCCAAAACTGAGGACAGTAAGCCCATTTGAGAAGCTCTGGGAAACCAAAGCGCACGAAACCCAAGAAACCACATTAGGCACGCCATAGTGAAACTTCTCACGACCAAAGGCAACGAGAATATCATAAAAGCCGTCAGGAAATAAGAGACATTACCTTCAAAGGGACAACAGCGAGCCTCGTGGCCTTTTCAAGAGCACGAAAGCCAGCTGTGATCAGATGTTAGGGGGGATTCTCACCTGGGTTGGGAAAGATGTCAGGCTCAGACTGAACTCATCTGAGACGCCCTTGGTGGTAGATTAGTAATGTCTGCCACGTGCATGGAAGGAAGGAGTGACAGCAGCCATGCCACCTGCTGGCTTTGGCTTCGATGTCTGCCGCGATTTCCTCCCCTGGGTAATTGCAGAATGCCTCCTCCTTCCGAACCACTTTTCGGGTACAGGGAAGGAATCCAGAGACTTAAAGAAGATTCCAGCCACTCAGTTGTAAACCCAAGTAGCAGAGTTTTAGCTATAGGAAGGTGTCATTTCATATCCTAGTGATTCTGTGTGACCTTGAGCATGTCCCTTTACCTCCCAGAGCATCAGTTTGTTCAATTTTAAGGTAGTTTCAATAATGGTACTGAATTCGCAATGACATTGGAGTTTTCAAGGAATGGATGCATGGAAAACATCAGACATAGACTCTGAAACACAATAGGTCCTCAAACCAGTAGCTGCTCCTATTTTCTGCACAGGGGCCGTGGGTCCCTGGCTGGCTGCTGAGTTCCTACTCCTACAAGGAACACTTTTTCCTTGTCAAGCACCTACGTTTGTCAAGCGCCTACGTTGTTGAAGGAGACATGTCGGGTGGTGGGGACCACGAAACCCATACAGTTCTTGAAATGCATGGTTCTTACCATCGAATGGGCTTTGAGAACAGTTGAGGCATCACAGTGAGTGTTTTTCCTTTGACTCTTGGGGTTTTAAAGAGCCAGTGGCACCTCTTGGGGAAGAGACATTCACAGGGACTGCGTTTTCCTTCGGTGAATTCAGATGTCCTCCTCTGGGACACGTTCAGCAGTAGCCACCAGTGTCCCAAACTTCTTCCATCGAGGAGGCCACGGTCTCTGTGAGGATCCAGAAGGATTCTTCATGCCTGAGACCCATTTGGGTTATCACCCAAGGGGATTGCAGTCCATTCCTATCCCCAGCTCTGCCACCCCCACCCCCACTGCTTATGCCGTGGCCTTATCCAGTATCCCCTTCCCCCTTACAGGTGTAGTATTGACCAAAGAGAGTGAAGCAGGACATTCCAGTTTCCCAAAGGGCCTGGAAAGCTTGCTGGCAAACAGGGAGTTTTGCGATGTCCTCAGAGTGGGATGACAAAATGCCCCAACGCGTGGTTAACTTAGAGGAAGCGTCGTCGTATAGGGAAGCGAGAGGGGCCTTTGGGCCAAATCCCGGCCCTGCTCCTGGCCGAGGGGGCTTTGCCGGTTCCCCCCGTCAATGAAAATGGGTTAATAGTGCAGCAACATTGTGAGTAAGAACAAAGATGCGTCTCGAGTGCTTAGCCCAGTGCAGGGCCATATTTTTGTTATTAGTCAGCGTTGCATGTTCAGGGGATCTGGAAATCCCTGCCTCGGGAAGGCCTCCCCCCGCCCCCGCCGCCCCCATGAGCTCTTACCCAAAACATGCATTCATTCCCAGCCGTGTAGGGACTTGATGTAAACCCACCCACTTTCCTGTGAACAGAAAACGCTAACAGAATTTTGGCCCCGAGAGCCGGTTCCGCAAAAGTAGTAAAATTGTTGTGGTTAAGCCCCTAGAACTGTTTGGGAGGCCTGAGAGGTCTTTGGGGGAGCCAATGGGAGTGGCGGGGCCGACCTCAGAATGGAGCAGCGGGAAAGCTGTGCTAGCATTTTGCACCGTCCAGCTGCACCCGGCTGGGCTCCGCTTCTGGGGGACCGGGAAGTCAGGGAGGACGGTTCCTCGACTCTGCCGGGGCTGGGGTCGGCATCTGGGTTTACAGGTGTGCCACAAACCAGGGTGTGGCAGAGTTGGCCGGGCGTCTGACAAAAATCTGTGACCTCTCACCGTTCCCTTAGCGAGGATATGTCACTTGGAGGTGACTGCACAGGCAGGGACAGGTGTCCGGGGCTCCCCGCAGCCAGGTAGGGCCATGTGACTGATCCTGCCCGTGCAATATGAGTGTGTCCCTCCTGGGCCGGGGATTTTAAAAAGCAGTGGGATTCTTTGACATTCTCTTTCCCCTTTGGCGATCGGCTGCCGAGGACCTTGAGGTCCCCGGGGGAGGGGAAGGTAGACCCACAAGATGTAACCTGTCTGGGTCTCTGAGTCATCATGGCGGGGAATACCCCCGGACCTACATAAAAAATAAATTTCCGGGGCGCCTGGGTGGCTCCGTCGGTCAAGCGTCCGACTTCAGCTCAGGTCACGATCTCACGGTTCGTGGGTTCGAGCCCCGCGTCGGGCTGTGTGCTGACGGCTCGGAGCCTGGACCCTGCTTCGGATTCTGTGTCTCCCCCTCTCTCTGCCCCTCTCCCACTTGCGCTCTGTCTCTCGCCCTCTCTCAAAAATAAATAAACACTAGAAAAAAACAATAAAAAAGAAATTTCCATTGGGTGGAGCCACTAGAAAGTTTTGCTGTATTTGTTACAGCAGTTCGTGTTGCCCTGATACACCATGTTAGGTATCCTTAAATTCAACAGATACCTAACCCTCCTGCTCACGGTGACCCGGGGCTTCTGGGATGGCAGCTTCAGTGCCCTCTCCCCCACCCCCCACTCCATCGGCTGTATTTTGTCTCTCTAAATTTGGACGAGTGAAAATACCAACCGCCCCAGCTGTTGGTGAAGATGTGGAGGACCTGGAACTTTCCTACGCTGCCGTAAGGAAAGTAAAACGTTACAACCTCTTTGCAAAACAAGCTGGCAGTTTCTGAAGCATACACCTGCATTAGGACCCAGTCACTCTGCTCCTGGGATCTACCCAAGAGAGACAAAGGCATATGTGCGCACAGAGACTTGCACACGTGTTCACAGCAGCTTTACTACTAGTCACAAAGTGGTCACGGGTCCCCCAGTATTCCCCAAAGCCCCGCTAAATGTCCTGCCCGCAGTTTCCACGAGATGTCCGAGAATACCCGTCTTTAGGCTGCACTCTGCATTGAATCCTGTAGAAAAAGTCCCGAATCTTCTGGCCTCTCTCCACGTCCATCTTGGCTTCTAGTCGAAGCCACCGACACTTCCCGAAGACGGTGACCACGGCCTCCTCTCCGGTCTCCATGCCTTCCTTTCCCCGCCAACACTCCCCCCCATTCCTTTCTCAACACAGCGGCCAGAGAAGTTTCTTTCAAAACAGATCCACTCGTGTACTTTCAACTGCTTTCCCGTCTACTTAACGTAAAATCCCAAGTCCTTGACGTGAACCTCAGGGCGCTGGGTAATCTGACCGTTGACTCCATGGCTCCTTCCACTCTTTCCTTGACCGCTGGTTTCAGCCACACTTGTCTCCTTGCTTTTTCTCGAATATGCCAGACTCCTCCCTTCCTTCAGGAAACCATGCCCTTGCCATTCTCTTTCCTTCTAACACGGTTCCCTCCGCCTTTCCAAGTAGCTTCTTAATGGTCTCTGCTCAGATGTCACCCACCCAGAGAGGTCATCTCTGGACACCCCCATGAAATAACCTTCTATCCATGTCTTGTTTCTCTACTTTAATGTTCTTCATAGCACTTATTACTATCTATAGTTATTCTATTGCTTTTCTTTGGCTGTGTAAAGTGTTACCAACTTAGCGACTTAAAACAACACACATTTATTATCTCATAGGGTCTGTGAGTCACAGGTCTGGGTGTCACTTATCTGAGTCCTTTGCTTAGGGCCTGAAGGGCTGTAGTCAAGGTATCAGCTGGGCTCTGCACTCACCTGGCAGCTTGGCTGGGTAAGGATCCATTTCTAAGCTCACCAAGGTTATTGGAATAATTCATTTCCTTGTAGTCAGAGGAGTGAGGGCCTTGACTTCTTACTCACTGTCAACTGGAGGCCACTCTCAGTTCCTAGAAATTCCTAGAGACTGCCTGCCGTTGCCCAACATGGCTGCTTTTACTTCATCAACCCAGCAAGAAAGGTCTTTAGAGAGAGTGGCCGGCAAGATGGAACCTTACATAAAGTCACAGAAATGACATTCCACCACAGCCGCCATGTTGTATTGGGTAGAAACAGGTCATAAGTCCTACTGACACTAAAGGCAAGATGGGGATTACACAAAGCTGTGAATACCGGGCGGCCAGAATCACGGAAGGGGTAACTTAAAGTCTGTCCATCACAATGATATTCTATATTTATTTAGTGGTTGGTTTATTATCTGCCTCCCTCACTAGAACATAACCTTAACCTGTACAGATTAAGAGTACAGAAGAGTACAGAACTTTAATCTGTCTTGCTTGTGACTATGTCCCCAGCACCTGGAACAATCATTGGCACATAGTAGGTGCTTATAGTATATTTCTTGAATGAATAAAATAAACTTGTTATTATTATTTATTCAATTATTTTTTACATTTACATCCAAGTTAGTCAGCATGTAGTGCAACAATGATTTCAGGAGTAGATTCCTTAGTGTCCCTTACCCATTTAGCCCATCCCCCCTCCCACAACCCCTCTAGCAACTCTCTGTTTGTTCTCAGTATTTAAGAGTCTTTTTTTTTTAATTTTTTTAACGTTTTTTATTTATTTTTGAGACAGAGAGAGACAGAGCATGAATGGGGGAGGGGCAGAGAGAGAGGGAGACACAGAATCGGAAGCAGGCTCCAGGCTCTGAGCCATCAGCCCAGAGCCCGACGCGGGGCTCGAACTCACGGACTGCGAGATCGTGACCTGAGCCGAAGTCGGCCGCTTAACCGACTGAGCCACCCAGGCGCCCCTAAGAGTCTTTTATGTTTTGTCCCCTCCCTGTTTTCACATTATTTTTGCTTCCCTTCCCTTATGTTCATCTGTTTTGTATCTTAAAGCCCTCCTATGAGTGAAGTCATATGATATTTCTTTCTCTGACCGACTAATTTCACTTAGCATAATACCCTCCAGTTCCATCCACGTAGTTGCCAATGGCAAGATTTCATTCTTTTCCATTGCCGAGTAATACTCCATTGTGTATAGATACCACATCGTCTCTATCCATTCATCCATCGATGGACATTCGGGCTCTTTCCATCCTTTGGCTATTGTCGATAGTGCTGCTGTAAACATGGGGGTGCATGTGTCCCTTTGAAGCAGCAGACCTATATCCTGTGGATAAATGCCTACTAGTGCAATTGCTGGGTTGTAGGCTAGTTCTATAAAATAAACTTATTTTCATTGAGCTATTTTCGCGAAGTTTCGTTCCTTCAAACAAACAAAATGCCACGTTGAGATGTATTGTTTTGGGGTTTAAAATGTGATATCAGCAAAAGTGGTTTGTAAACTGTAAAACATCCTGTAAGTGCTAAGCAGTCTTCTCTTTATGGTCTTACCAGTTTATCTCCTTGGAAAATAATTTTTTAAATGTTTACCTACTTTTGAGAGAGAGCACGCGAGAGAGCACACGAGCTGGGGAAGGGCAGAGGGAGGGGGGACAGGATCCGAAGCAGGCTCTGTGCTGATAGAAGACAGCCCGAGGCAGAGCTCCAGTGCAGGAACTGTGAGATCGTGACCTGAGCTGAAGTCGGACACTTAATTGACTGAGCCACCCAGGCGCCCAGAAAATATAAATATTTTTTTCAATTAGTGTTGCCCAGCAATTATGTCTCATTCTGTCCCTTCTTGGGCCCTTGGGATGGATTCCCGGTCTCTTAAAAAAAAAAATTTTTTTTAGCGTTTATTTGTTTTTGAAGGAGAGAGACAGAGTGTGATTGGGGGAGGGGCAGAGAGAGAGGGAGACCCAGAATCCGAAGCAGGCTCCAGGCTCTGAGCCGTCAGCCCAGAGCCCGACGTGGGGCTCGAACTCACGAACCGCGAGATCATGACCTGAGCCGAAGTTGGCCGCTTAACCGACTGAGCCACCCAGGCGCCCCTGGAGTCCTGGTCTCTTAAAGTGGCCATGGACGCGCATTGGCCGCTGGAAAGCAAGTGGCTGTGATCCACATCGCTGATGGATGGAAGCTTTGAGAGCTGGTGTGCAAGATGACATTCGCCGTGGGGACCCGCGATGTGTTTGGCAGTGGCCTCTACTTTCTCACTTCCTGTCTCAGCTTGGGTCCCTGACTGTGGATGATGCCAGGCAGAGTTCCCAGCTGAGTCCCAGAGAGGGAGGACACAGGTAACGCGTGAAACAAACCACCGATGATTTAATCCACGGGGATCCGGGGGCTGTCTCTTACTGCTTCATAACCTGGCCCATCATGACGGAAGCAGTACCCAGCCTTCCTCAGGCAGTCAGCTCCTTCCCGCTTCTCAGCCTAGAAGACACCAAGGAACACGGGAGAAGCGGTTTGATTAAAAATCCACGTCTGCCCTTGGGACCGTGAGTTTGCTTTGTTCAAGGTTTCTTAACAGATGTGTCGGTTCCGTGGCCTCATCGTGCATCGGTTTGATTATTCTGAAGAATGACTTCCCATCCCTCTGCTCCTACCACCTTCCCAAAGTCAATTTCGGGCATCGTCACGATGATTGTATTCACCCTCTCGCCTCCGACTGCTTGCGTTTGCCAAGCAGATCCCTTGAATTGCAATGCTTAATGCGGTTCTAAGGGACACTTTGCACCCACCTAACTGAATTCTCAGGCATCACTCGGTCTTTTAAGACCATCCCGGACATCTCCTTCCTTAGTTTTCAGCGAGAGCTGCAGTTGTCCAACAAATGGAACATAGAATGCCGTTTTCCAAGAAACGCGGCTTGGGATAAGTCAACCTCAAAGTCGCCCGAAAACGCGTCCTGGCGGCCGACTTGGGGACGAGAAGGACCCTTTCTCACTGTGGCCTTTGTGATGAACACACCAGCTTCATAAATTCGCATATGTGTTATCCACACATCCATTTCATATCAATAGCAAATGCTTTCCAGATGTGTGTTAGAGGTGCTAGGCTTTGCGTTGCTGGCTTCGTATTTTCTCCGAGGTCTCTGCCTGGCCTGGCACTCGGCCTGTTGTTTTTACATCAAAAAGATGGGTCGTACCTGCTTAATAAGCCGGAGGAATTCACGGCAACCTGAAGGAGCTAAAGGAATGTGGTTTTCTGATCCGATTAGAGAGATGTGGCTGGGTCCCCAGGGTTCTCAGGTTCAGCTGCCCCAGCCTACAATGTCATTCATTGTCTTCTGGGCCGTGTGCGCAGTGATTCGGGTTTCTGCACCCCCTTCTCTGAAGCCTTGTGTGCACAGCCCCGGAGCTCACCCGGAGTTGAGTTGACCATTAAGCTTTTTCTCTGTTGGCTTTCCGATCTTCTGCCCTTCCTGCAAATGTTCTTTGTGGTGGCCTTTGTAGGGGCACAGAGAAGGGAGCCCCAGGTTTGAGTCGTACTTAGGGTAGTCCAAATCCTCCCCACGTTTAAGAACCTTTGCCGGTCGCTTGTGGGGGTGGTGGAGAGTTCTGGAACATGAGCTTTGAAGTCAGAATCCCGGTGGGCCCGTTTACGAGGCTGTGTGACCCTGGGCAGGCCTCTTGACCTCTCTGAGCCTCCGATGGCTTATCTGGATACTCTAGATCCTAACACTTCATATCGCTTGGGTTATTGTGAAGCAGAAATGAGCTAATGCACGCAAAGCTCTTGGCACAGAGTCTGGAGTATAGCAAACCCTTAATCGCTGGTAGCTAATATCATTATCATTATTGCTACTACTGTAAAAAAAATTTAACGTGAGCCTGGACCCACACTGATTTTCCCATGGTGGAATGCCTTCTGGAAGTCCTCCCGGGTCCCACCTTAAAGTTTCTCGTGAAATGTCCCACTGGGCACAACCCACAGAGCTCTGGAAGCAAACATTATGGCCTCATGTTCTGGACTCACCTCGACGACTTTGGACTCTAGGTCGTTGTGTTTTCTTTTCTTTTCAGAAAGAGCCATGCTGAGTAGGGTGTAGACCCAGATCAGAGATTTAGAGTGAAGTCCTGGGCTTTGGAGCCAAGGCCGGCTCAAGATTGTTCTTTGGTGTGTGCCTTCCTCTTTCCCCAAGGTGGGCTGCTGCAGGGCATATGGTGGGCGCTCAACGCGTGTTGAATGAGTGGCTGGAGAAGGGACTTAACCAGTAGTTATCCTTGAGGAAGCAATAACACGATATTGGTAATGACTTTGATCTTGGCTGTTTTCTGGGTGCTTAGATCCTCTGTGCCAGGCAGCAGGCTAGTGTATCTGAAGTTGTTCACTTACTACTCAGGGAATACCCTGGCGGGTAAACACGCAGAAGTCTTTTTGAGAGGTAAGGATGTTAGAAATTTAGCCTTGAGACCTCATGAAGGTGAAGAGGAGAGCCTGGATTTGGGGTCAGGGAATGTGGGGACAGAGTTCTTGCATCTGCCCATCGGGTCATAGCCTGCCTGATTCAGTTGTCCCAATGTTCACAGTCTGAGTCGGCTTCCTGTCGAAGTCCCCAGGGAGCTACCCCATCCCCTTCCAGTTTGGGACGACACAGGCAGAAGCCTGAAGTTGGAACAGCGATGTGTCAATCCTCTCCTTCATTTTTTACTTTTTTTATTAAAGTTTTTTTTAACGTTTACTTACTTTTGAGAGAGAGAGAGAGAGAGAGCATGAGCACAAGTGGGGGAGGGACAGAGAGAGGGAGACACAGAATCGGAAGCAGGCTCCAGGCTCCGAGCTGTCAGCACAGAGCCCGACGTGGGGCTCGAACTCATGAACCGTGAGATCATGACCTGAGCCGAAGTCGGATGCTTAACCGACTGAGCCACCCAGGCGCCCCTACATCTCCCTATTTCTAAATGCAAAGAGAAAAAGTCTACAAGAGACACAGCCACATATTGAAGAGATAAATTTTACGCCTATCATTTCAGTTTAAAACCCTGTTACTTTTATTTTAAGTTTATTTATTATTTTTTAAATTACAAAACAAACCAGGAAGTGTAAAAGGATATACAGCAAAGACCCCCTCGTTCCCCTGTCCAGAGGCACCCACCTCTTCTCCCAATGAACAACCCAGACTTTCAATTTCTTGCGTGTCTGTCTAGAAAGGGTCAATTATCAGAGGCTTCAATAAGGATGGGCAGAATTTTCCTTTTAATGCATACCTGGTCTGTATCTATTGTTTGAGCTGTTGACCACGAGCTCGGTGTAAAGAGAACGAAAGGCAATAAAAGTCATTGTGAAAGGACACCGGTACTTTCTTTCGACCCTGTCCTCTGTCCCAGCTTCAGAAGCAGACACTAAGGGACTGTTCCTCGTCCCACCAAGACAGCTGACCGTGTTCTCTGGTTCTCCAGTTGCTACAATTGAACCTTCAACTCCCAAGGCAGGAGCAAATCAGGGGCAGGCCTTTGATCTCTTGTCCCGTCACTCCCCTCGGTCTCCATGGCAACCACTGTGCCCCAAGGGGTGGAGAATACACCCCATTGTTCTAGCCTCCCTGCCTTCATTCCATCTTAATTACCTGTGCCCATTGGGTTCCGTCCCAGGCTCCCGTTGGGTTTGATGAGTCCCTTCCCTCCTCAACTGTTTCCATTTCTCTACGTACCTGCCCTCTGGGGCCACGGGACGCCTCAGTGGCTCCCACGGGCCTGGGTCCACCTCTCCCAGGCCCACCTCTCAGTTATGTGAGTCACTGAGTCCTATGAACTCTGTACCGGGAGTGAGTCACTTTGCTCCTTAAAGCCTCAGGTTTCTCATCTGTATGACCGGGATAAAAGTGGTCTTAGGGCCGAAAACCCGAACACCTTCAGCGCACAGCATATAGTAAGTCATTAATGAAGGCGATGTGTCTTTATGAAACGTGAGTGGCTCAGGGGCCTGGTGACTTCTCTAGATTGGGTTATGGGGGTTGACTTCTCACTGGTGATTGAACTTTTACTGTCAGTCTTGGACAATCCATCCATCTGTCATCTCTTTATTAATCATCCACTATCAATCACCCGTCGTCTATGTATAATAGCCCCTTGGCCCCCCGCCCCCCATCCACGGTTCCCGCTTCCTGCCATTTAGAACCTGCTCGTCAGCCATGGTCTGGAAGCCGATGAGCCTCCTTCTGACATCTGGTCAGGCCAGTAGTAGCCTAACCCTGCGTCACATGCCTGTATCGTCCACCGCCATTCATCTTGTCCCGGCTGTGTTTTGTCATCTCGCATCATCACAGGAAGGAGCGCAGCACGAGAAATTGGGAGAGACCACATTCACATACTTTTATGACAGTATGTTGTTAGAATTGTTCTATGTTATTATTGTTGTTGCTAATCTTTTACTGTGTGTCATAAGTTGAATTTTATCCTAGGGGCACTTGGGTGGCTCAGTCAGTGAAGCGTCCGATTCTTTCTTTCTTTCTTTCTTTCTTTCTTTCTTTCTTTCTTTCTCTCTTTCTTTCTCTCTTTCTTTCTTTTCTTTCTGTCTCTTTTCCTTTTATTTCTTCTTTCTTTCTTTTCTTTCTTTTCTTCTTCTTTTTCTTCTCTTCCTTTCTTTCTCTTCTTTCTTTCTTTTCTGGTTCTTTCTTCCTTTCCTTTCCTTTCCTTTCCTTTCCTTTCCTTTCCTTTCTTTTTCAGTGCTCTTTTCTTTACTCCATGTAGTCTTTCGACCCAAGGACGTGATTCCAGACGTTGCTTTCTTTTTTTTTTTTTTTAATCAGAGATGGTCTCGTCAGTCCTAGTGGTAGGGAACAGAGTTGTCTGAGAGCCCTGATAAAGCCACTGGGCTCCTCTTGTGCAAATTAACCCAATGATCTCCTAGGGCTGGGCGGCAGTGCAGGTGAATGAAGCTGTTCAAGGACATACTTGGGGTTCTTGGCAGGAAACCGATGACATTCTCCAAGGAGGCCTTTGGGTAGGAAGTTGCTCGAGGGACTGGTTGCAGGTGCCTGGGAAACTGAGATGTAGGGAAACTGAGGAGGCAGAGGGAAGCCACGAGGAATCGCACCCGTCTGCTAGTAGTGAGGGAGCACTCACCTCTCCTAGGTGGGAAGAGACGTACCTGAGGACAGCAGGGGTGTGGAGAGGGGCTGGACAGGAGCCCTGACCTTGGGTGGAGGGACTCAGCTGGCTGTGGGGGTGCAGTGACCCCCCCCCCCAGGGAGGGGGCTGGGGACTATATACCCCGTTTTCACTTCCACTCACATTTCCTCTTGTGTCCTGTTGGCCAAGTTCAACAGGAACCCAAAGAAGGCACCTGACAGACCCATAAGGATCAGCCTCAGGGGCAGAGAGTAGGGTGGGGAGGAGAGAGGGGGGATCTGCAGGGACACATAGACGGTGTTTAAGGTGGTACATAGGTCAGGTTTCGTTTCCATGGAGAAATGTATCCCGTGTTCCCTGAACAAGACCTTAATTTCTCTGTGTCTCACTTTCCCTTCCTCCAAAACGGGACTAACGACGGCAAAATTGATCAGAATTACAATCACATTACCAACTGTCGTGAGTTGTTGTCAGGACGTAATTCATTAATTCATGCCATGCTCTTAGACTATCCCAAGTATTAGCTTTCAAGATTACACCGTCACGATCCTTTGTTTCTCCTCTTTTAATTTTTTTTTTTTAATGTTTATTTATTTTTGAGAGAGAGACAGAGTGAGAGGAAGGGAGGGGCGGAGAGAAAGAGGGAGAGACAGAATCCGAAGCGGGCTCCAAGGCTCCGAGCCGTCAGCACAGAGCCCGACGCGGGGCTCGAACCCACAAACCGCGAGATCATGGCCTGAGCCAAAGTCGGAGGCTCAACTGACTGAGGCACCCAGGCGCCCTTGTTTCTCTATTTTTAGAAACAGCCGTGGGTACAAGACCTACTTTACTGCCCCTTTAATTCTTCTACGAGTAAAATAACAGTGAGGTCTCACTGCTGAAGAGCCAGTGACCCTGAGCACAGTCTAGGGAGACAATAGCCGATAGGCGGGGACTGTGGCAAAATCACAGTCTCTCCCCTCAAGGGACCACCTGCCACTCAGCTCTAGCAGATTATGACCGTTTAGGAATGTAGGCAGCGTTTCCAGAACTTTCGGGTTTGTAAGAAAAGCTGAACAATTAGAATTTTTATGTGAAAGCTTCTGATTTTTAAAGGTTGGCAAATGGTTTCAAAATTTTTAAAAAAATACATCATTTGAGCCAACACTCTGCGAGCCAAGCAAATAGATCTTGGGGCTGGATTCAGCTCACATGTGGCCAGTTGTGATCTTGGGTTAAGCTTATGCCTGGGGACCAAAGGAAGCTGTTGGCTTCTTAAGGAAGACAGGACGTGACCTTGGCTCCTGGAAGAAACTTCTTCAGAGAGGCCTCAGCTGAAACCCCAGACATAAAGCAAAGCATCCTTGACTTAAGATCTAAGAGCTGGAAAAACGCACAGGGCAGGGGTGGGGGTGGGCTTTCTCATTAAGGGGACCGGTGGGTGGGATTTTCTAGGAAGCCAGGACGGTTCTCAGATCACATTCACGAACCAAAGGTAGCCCGAACCCCAGTTTCCTCTGCATCTCGCCTCCATGAAGGGATTTTCGCTTTGTCCAAAGTTATTTAACCTGCTTTTGGGGCCAGGGAGAGAAAAAAACCCAACTCCGTGATATTATATACATTCGAGGAATTAACATCAGCACACATCCCGGGATTCTTCTCGGGAGAAACCAGGCTGCGGGTAAGGCAACCGTGTATTTCGGGGCCTTCCCACTTCTTACGCCCTGGCGTGGGTTCAAGCTCTCCTCTGCTTCCTTGTCTTTTTAAAAAAAAAAAAAATACAAACGCCGATTCGAATTCCCCATCTTTGGAGACAGCCCCAAGCACACAAGCACGTATAGACACCCTCTCCCTGCACACACATCTGTTATACACATTGCCACGGTATCCTCTGGTTGTTCAACAATGAACAGAATTATTTCCTCTTATTACTTCCCATGTTGCCTCAAAACCGCACTCGGAACAATAAAACCACTGAAGGGGGCTCGGCCAATCGCGCTGCACGGCTGGCTCTTCTCGGCACATAGGAATTGGGGGGGTCCGGGGGCAATGGGGGAGGCTTTGGGCCGCGTGGAAGGGAACACGGCCACTGTTGCCATGGAATCCGCCGCGGCCCGCGTGTCTCTGTGCGTGCGCGTCCGTGCGGCTGTGTCTTTCTGTCTGTCTGTCCGATCGTCTGTCCGTGCGTGTGGGTCTGTGCGCTGAGTGTCGCTTGTTTCATTGCACTGTATCTTACCGTTGTTTTTCAAGCTTTACTGAGATCTTGTCGACGTAGCACGTGTATACACGGAAGGTGTACCATGTGATGATTCGGTGCATGTGTGTGTGGCCAAATGATGCCCACAAGAAGGCAGTTAGCACTTCGTCCCCTCATCTAACGACCTTTCGGATGTGCGGTGGTAACATTTGACATCTACTCTCTTTACAATTTTTTTTTTTTGGTCGGTTTTAAGTTTATTTATTTTGAGAGGGACAGAGAGTGGGCGCAAGCAGGGGAAGGGCACAGAGAGAGGGAGACAGAATCTGAGGCAGGCTCCAGGCTCCGAGCTGTCAGCCCAGGGCCCGACGCGGGGCTCGAGCTCACGAACCGCGAGATCATGACCCGAGCCGAAGTCGGACGCTCAACCGACTGAGCCACCCAGGCGCCCCTTAGCAGCCTTGAAGGACATAATACAGTGTCATTAATTATAGCCACCAGGCTGATGATTGGATCCTCAGAGCTTACTTATCTTACAGCTGGGACTTTGCCTCTTTTGACCGACCTCTCCCCATTTCCTCCACCCACCAGATGCAGGCAGCCCCCATTCTCCTTCTTCTGGGAGTCTGGCTTTTTCGGATTGCACATATAAGCGAACCTGCAGGATGTGTCTTCCTCCGTCTGCCTTATTTCACTTCGTGTGATGCCCTCAAAGTTCATCCACGTTGCTGCAAAAGGCAGATTTCCTGCTCTTAATTATTGAGCAATATTTTTCTTTTTTTTAAATATTTCTTTTAACGTTTATTCACTTTTTGGGAGACAGAGACAGAGCACGAGTGGGGCAGGGGCAGACAGAGAGGGAGGCACAGAATCCGAAGCGGGCTCCAGGTTCCGAGCTGTCTGCACAGAGCCCGATGCGGGGCTCGAACCCACAGACCGTGAGACCCTGACCTGAGCCGGAGTTGGACACTCAACTGACTGAGCCACCCAGGCGCCCCCATTTTAAATAGCACCTATTTGCCAACTGCTAATGATACACCAGGCCCCATACTAAATGCTTTAGCACACACAGGCTTCTCTATTTAATCTTTACAGCAAGCACCTAGTGGAGACCAGAATCTTAACTGTGCGGATCACTAAAGTGAGGCTGGCTTGTGCCTTCGTCCCTTCATTCAAGTATCTATCTGGCACCCGAGAGCCAGGAGCTGTCCCGGGCGTGGGGAAATGACAGTGACGCGGCCTCTGGAAGCAGGAATCTCACATCCGAGTGAGGAGAGGTGTGTTATAGATAAGTAGCAAGCACATTTTTTCGGGGCTCATGAGTGGCTCTGCCGGGCGTTCACAGAACTCGCCAAGGATCAGGGCTGTCAGCTCAGTCCCTGAGCTAGCATTCGAGAGACCTGGGCAGGTGCCCGGATCAGGGCCACCCTTTTGCAAAAGGCACATCTTTTCCAGGTGCAAGGGGGGGCCCCGGTACGGAATGCTCCTTTGGGGAGTCGCCTTAGTTATTTGCCTGTAGGAAGGATAGACCCTTCAGGATTGGGGTCTTGGAAAAAATTACTCGGCTCCAAACGGCTGGGGAGAAGATGCTGGGTGGGACCCGCTCTGTGCCTCTCGCTGCAGGGGTGATGGTTGCATACAGGGCAGGCACAGACCTCTCATTTTCTGTCCTGGATTCAGTCGGGGCGCCGCTGTGGGAAGGCACGGGCGTGGTCACCACACGCTTGTGTTGTGTTGGAGCGTTGGCTCAGCCCCTCGTGGTCGTGTGCTCTTGGGGTGCAGCGATCCGGGCATTGAGCTTGAGGTGGGTAGGAGGCTGGAAGGCCTGGAACGAAGTCCTGGCGGAACGGAGCCCCGAGCTCTCTTGGGGCTGGTTCCTACCACAGAATTCCTTCACCAAAGCCGAAAAGCAATTGTGTGTTTCAACAGCAGGCGGCTAGTATTTATGGAGCCTTTTTTTATTTTTATTTTTTTAACACGCTGTTGGGGGCGGGGAGGGTTAGACACTCATTGTTTTCTATGGGCTGTATTCCTCTGAGAGACAAGCCGATTTCCGAATGGAGGAACCAGCTCAGAATGGCTGAGATGTGTGGCCAAGGCCACACAGCTAGGGAGCCATAAAAGTGGGGTGCAAACACGGGTCTTTCTGGCTTCGAGGGCAGCGCTCACACGCGGCTACCATTTCGCTGTCTCGGGCACCTGGGGCCTGAGGGGATGCCGGAAGGGGCTGGGTGAGAGTAGAAGTGATGTCTATAGCTGAAAACAGGACCGTGGCCTTGGGAGAGGGCCTATCAGCCCTGAGGTCCAGAGAAGCAGAAAGATGAGTGTGTGCCCATTGGAAGCAGACCAAGGGAGAGAGAGAGGAGTTTAGAAGCTGCCGGGGTATTTATTTCCTTAGCACGCTGGAGGGTCTGCCTCCCAGAACACCCCACGGCACGCGGCAATCCTTGCTCTGGTAGCTTCGGGGCATTATGGGGCTGGGAGTCGCCCTCGGAGACTGGCTTGGCGGGGAAACCTCCGTGAGTTCTGGTATCATTTCATCTCTTTAGGGCAGACATCACAGTGTTGACTCGCACAGACACCATCGTATTTCTTGTGACGCACCAGGGACGAGGCCTCCTGTTTTTTTCCCTTCTTAGTTCCAAAAGGTGAAGAAAGGGCAACCCGCCCCTTCGAACCCCACTCAGGTCCTTGCAGTAGTGAGCCTCCGTCCCCGAGGCATGTCAGCAGAGGCTGCGTGATTTCCTGGAAGGGAGTTTTCTATTGGCTAAGAAGCTGGACTGAATAGTCTCCCAACATTTTCTGTTCAATTCCGCGTTTTCTGGGACATTAAGGAACTGGTTATGTCAGGGCAAATCAGTAGAGATATATACACAGGGTCCACCGGGTTCTCTGAGGCTTGACCACTCAAAGAATCATTTGGCAAGGTTTTTATTATTTATTTTTGCCTTGAGTCTGAATCGAACTTCTTCCTTTTTTTTTTTTTTGGCCTAAATTCAGGCACAAAGGCCAGCACAGTCAATTGATGAGGCGTTTGATTTCTAGGTAGTTGTACAGTGGGGATTTAACTTCTGAGCCAGAGTTAAATCCTGCTCTCCCACTCCCCAGCTGCGTGATTTTGAGCAAAGTGATCAAACTACACTTCTCTGAGCCTCTGTTTTCCCATCTGTAAAGTAGGACGAGTAGTAGAACTTACCTGATAGGATGGGCGAATGAGATATCCCAGGTAAATAAAGAATTGTCGTAGTGCTTAACACAGAGTGAGTGCTTTGTTAACTCTGGTAATTGTTCTTACTCAATAGATTTTTTTTAAGCTTATCTATTTTTGAGAGAGGAGAGAGAGAGTGCAAGTGGGGGGAGGGCAGAGAGATAGAGAGAGAAGGGGACACAGAATCCGAAGCGGGCTCAGGCTCCGAGCTGTCAGCACAGAGCCCGACGCGGGGCTCGAACCACGGGACCGTGAGATCATGACTGAGTGGAAGTCGGACGCTTAACTGACTGGGCCACCCAGGCGCCCCCTCACTCAATAGATATTAACTGAAGGTCCATTAATTGTCAAACCTGGGGAGTCGCGGGCAATCTGTAGGAAGACAAAAGATCCTTCTGCTGTGACTGGAAACTCTTATATTTTCCTACCCTGAATGGATGGCACCACATATGGACGGAGGAAACACACACTCCCTCCTCTTGGCTTTCAAAAAAATCTTCCCACGAGGTCACATTTGGATGAAATCAAGGCTTCGGGTGATGCTCGGGCCTTGATTTTATCAGAATCGGCTTTTCCCGACCAGACTGCACATGCTATTGAATATAATATAGCGTTATTTATTACTTGTTGAATACCTACAGTCTGTTCAGCCCTTTACAAGAGATAAAGAAGATAAGCCCGGGGCCTCGAGGGGTTTGCGATTTGGTTACTCAGATTCCAAGTGCCCCAGATGAGAGTGAATTTGGATGCCATGGCACGTTAACTACAAATCGTTGATCTTCCCATAAAGAGGACAACTGTGAGAGGCTGACCTGAGATCTTCACAGGTTTTCTCCATGGGGGGGGGGGGAAGACAGCAGATGGCATTAAAATTAATTGAAAAAGAAGAGCTCTTTCTAAACTCAAAACCATGAGCAGGAAGCCATCACAAACCATGAAATGGAGTGAGTTTGGGTTTCCTGTCTTCCTCTGTTAAGACTCGGACTAAAAAGAAGTTTGGTTTTTTTTTTTTTTTTTTTAATGTTTTTTTGACAGAGAGACAGAGTACAGCAGGGGAGGGGCAGAGAGAGAGAGGGAGACGCAGAATCGGAAACAGGTTCCAGGCTCTGAGCTGTCGGCCCAGAGCCCGACGCGGGGCTCGAACCCACGGACCGTGAGATTGTGACCTGAGCGAAGTCGGAGGCTCAACCGACTGAGCCACCCGGGCGCCCCGCCCCCGTAAGCCTCTGACTTAAAAACATTACCGGCCAACTTACTTCCTCTGTGGGGGTGGGTAAGGGGTGGCCGATGGCCTTTTGAAGGCGGAGAAAGAAATATAGATGGATGTCGTTTTGCCTGGAATTTCGGCATAGTTAGGAAACATTCCTTCTGTTCTGGAGGCCCCACCCGAGGTCCCAGTAAAGCCCTGGTGCTCTTACTGTCGCCCTTGCTCAGTGAAATCATGAAGGTCCGACGGTAAGAAACACATCGGCTCATCATCCTTCTTTCAAGAAAGGAGACAGACCCCACCGACCCAGTGAAAGGAGGATCTGGATGTTGCTAACTCGGTCCCCAGTTGGCCGATCCTGTCCAGAGTTGCAGGGAAACTGGACAGAGGAGTTCTTCTGACATGGGAGCTCCCTTCTTGCCGTCTGTCCAATCCCACGCCCCAGAGAGGAGCTGGGAAGTTATTGGACTCTCTCCCTTCCCTTTTTCCCTCCTGTCCACGCAGCCACGGCACTCGAGATTCTAGGTAGTTTTCTGTCCGTTCTGCTGACGCCTGGTCCAGGCCAGCCTTCTCTTTGCATCTAGAAGACAAAGCGACTTCTGACGGTTTTCTTTGCTGCTGCTCTTTTTGTTTTAGATGCTGTTTTCATCATTGCGTTCATCATTCCCAGGAAATGTCTGCTTGTAGTTTGACTCACGCATAGCAAAACGCACTGATGGTAATTTCCACGTTCCACCAAAGAAAACCAGCCTGTGAGCCGTGCCCCCAGAAACGCGACATTCCCAGCCCCCTGGGGCACCCTGGTTGCCCCTGTCGGCCATCACCTTCCCCCACCCAAGGGCAACCTCCCTCCTGACTTCTCACCCCCAGACAGGGCTCCATGTGGTTCTGAAACTTCTATACCATGGAATCCTCCAGGGGTGTAGAGGCCGTCTGGCCACAGCGTGGAGTCTGAGATGCGAGTGTGTTCCGTGACCGATCTATCCGGGAATGACGGGGACGTCGTAAGGCAAATTTTGCATCGGCTTGCCCGTGGTTTTGCTGTAGACGACAGCAGCCAGTTGAACCGTATATGGGGGGGAATCTGCAAGATGCGTGGTCTCCAGCATCTGCCCCTACCCGTCCACACCTGGCGTTCCGACTTTCTCATCTCAGACACCCCCTTCTCCGCCCCTGCGCCAGACCTCACGGTGCAGCCCTTCCTCCGCTGCTTCCATGGGCAAACCGCGAGATCTTCTCGAGTGCCCCTGTATTGCAGTATTCTGTGCGTCCCTGCTCCGCGCGCGTACGACTACCTACCCTTTTCATCAGTTTTGCCTTTTTTTTTTTTTTAACGTGTCACCGACAGAATGTTCGCGTGTTGTCCCCCGACCCCATTGTCTCCCGAAGCCCTGGGGTATCATGGAGCAACTTTGCACAGGGCAGTGATCTCGAGATAGGAGCATATCTGCCTCATGGCAGAACGGATTGCGCTCTCTTGTGTCTGGCTCCTTCTTCGGCCTGCGTTTGTGAATCCAGCTATGTTCCAGCACGCGGCTGCCGGACCTGTCCTGCTCGGGCTGTCTTTTACGACATGGTTGCAGGACAACATATATTTATCGTCTCCCCATGGCTGGGCGTTTGGATTACTTCCCATTTTGGCGACTGCATATAGCGCGCCTATGGATGATGGATTGTCTTTTGGTGACCACGTGCGTCTTGCACCCAAGGAGTGCAAGTGTTGGCTCCCGGGGTAGGAGTATAGGCAGCTTTAGCAGAAACTTCCAGTTTCCAAGGTGGTTGTACCAATTTGCCCTCCCAACAAAAGTTGGTTGGGAGATGTCCTTGGTTGTCTGTGTTTTGCCAACTCTGGTATCACAAAAAATAAATATTTGGTCTTTGTCCCTGGTGCTTGGCACACAGCTCCTAAAACCCTTGGAGTTTCCGTATGGTGATTGTCTTTCTAATGAGATGGCGGGTGGCTGGGGAAGCTTCTAGAATGGGGATGGTCACCAGAAAGACCGAGGTATGATTTCTAGGGTCGGGAAGTTCAGCCCCCCTCCGACCTCTGGGGAGGGAAGAGGGGCTAGAGATTGAGTTAATCGCTCATGTCCGGCGGGTTAATCCATGCTGCCTTTGTGATGAATCCTCCATAAAAATCCCTCAACAATAGGGTTCTGAAAGCTTCTGGATTGGGGAACACATCAGGATGCTGGGGAGGGTGGAAGAAACAGAAACAGCATGGAAGCTCCACGGACCCCCATCCCCACCCCAAACCTTCCCCTAAGACGTCTCTTCTACTAGCTGTTCCCGGGGTGTGTCCTTTGGGATAAACCAATAAATGTAAGTAAACGTTTTTTGAGTTCTTTGAGGGATTCTAGGAAAGTATCCGATGAATGTCTCACCTCTACTCTCTCTCTCTCTCTCTCTTTTTTTAATATTCATTTATTTTCGAGAGAGAAAGTGCGAGCAGGGGAGGGGCAGAGAGGGGGGGGAGACACAGAATCCGAAGCAGGCTCCAGGCTCTGAGCTGTTGGCACAGAGCCTGACGTGGGGCTCGAACCCATGAACCGCGAGATCATGACCTGGGCCAGGGTCGGACGCTCAACCCGTTGAGCCACCCAGGTGCCCCTGACCTCTACTCTTGACCTATCCGATACTATCACCCTGCCCAACAGCCAGGATGAACTTAAAATATGCACCTGTAATCATGTCCCTTCCTTATTAAAAACGCCTGGTCACTCTAGGTTGCCCCGATGACAGAGTACAGACCCCTTAAGGAGCCCCTGACTTCCGCCTCCTGCCAGTCTCCATGCTGGTTTCACTCCATCCTATTTGGATTCCTTCAGATTCTCTGAACACGCTTTACTCTGTCTTGTAACCCCATCTTTGCAATGATGTACCCCTTGTCTGGCACACTATGCCAGCCCGCTCCTTTCCTCCGTGATGAACTTCTGATCGTCGTTCATGCGTCCTGTTAATAAAAGCATCCCTTCGGCAGCATCTAACTCACCTCTCACGCGTGCTTACGTCCGGGGGCAGCAAACCATGACCTATGTGCCGAATCCTGTCCACCATCTGCTTTTGCAAGTAAAGGTTTATTAAAACACAGCTCTGCCCTTCGAGTATATGTTCCCCTGTCGCTGGTTTTTGTGATACAGTAGCAGAGTTGAGTAGCCGAGACAGAGACCATGCAAAGCTTAAAAAATGTACTATCTGGCCCTTTGAAGGCAAAGTTTGTCAACCTCTGGGTTAGGTCTCCCCAGTGTATATGCTCCAGTGGCCCTGTGTATTTTAGAACGCTTTTACACGTGATTTATCAATGAATTACCCAAACTACCCTGAATTGCTAAGGAAGATGGGCTAGTTGCCTTTACAAAATCCTTTCTCTTAGGGGCGCCTGGGTGGCTCAGTCGGTGAAGCGTCCGACTTCGGCTCAGGTCACGATCTCGCAGTATGTGAGTTCCAGCCCCGCGTCGGGCTCTGTGCTGACAGCTCAGAGCCTGGAGCCTGCTTCAGATTCTGTGTCTCCCTCTCTCTCTGACCCTCCCCCGTTCATGCTCTGTCTCTCTCTGTCTCAAAAATAAATAAACGTTAAAAAAATTAAAAACAACAACAACAACAACAAATCCTTTCTCTCCTATTTCCATAGAAATAGACCCCGATCTCGTGGTAATGGCCACGTACCGGTTAAAAAGCTCTGTTTCTGAACTTGCCTTGTCGCTCATTATGTTCGTATGACTAAGTTTTGCCCGTTGGTAGGTAAGTGGAAATGTGCATGATGCCTTGGAAAAACGGATTCACACAAGGGACTCAGCTGCGAATGCACCTTTTTGTCCTCTCCTGACTAATTTCTGTACCGCAGTGTGGCATACTGATGTGAAGGCTGGGACCTCCGGCAGCTACCTTAAACCACGAGGTCACTCAGTTATGGTGGAGGAAGATAGAAGGAGATTACCTCTGCCTCCCTGAGAGCTTGCTGGAATTGCCATAATCGTTCGTGGTCGCCCTTCAGGGATTCTTTATGCGAGAAAAGGTGAATCTGAAGGATTTAAGCCGCTTGTAGTTGGGCTTCAATACCCAACCAATATAATTTGGGACCCTCATTTCCTTTGATTTCTTTCCCTTCTCTCCCCCTCCACTTGGACTTCTTTTGGTAAGACAAATCTAAACATGTCCTTCCTTCTGTGATAATTTTTCCAGACTTTCATCTTGGTCTGACACTGCATTTGAGCTCCGATGTTGCAATGAACCTCTATCCGACAAACTACCAGCAAGTCTCCTTCTTTTTCTTAATCCTGCTTAAGCCTCCCAGTTTTTGACACCTGTCCTCTACCTTTCTTCTAGAACACTCATAGCTGGGAGAAAGAAGTGTTGCTAATGTTTTTGGGATGGGAATCAAGTTCCCTTTCCTTTGACCTTTAGTTGTTCACTTAGGAGACAGAAACTTACTAGACCGTACTAAGTGCCAGGCATCATACGCACAGCCCTCAGGGGGCTTTCACTGTAATATCCCAAGTGGACATCAGCCATTTCTTTTGCTTAACTGCCCCCCCCTCCCCCTGCCCCTGACCCCCCCAATTTTCTACCTATCGATATACATCTGTCTACCTGCCAAGACGTCGTATATCGTAAGAGGGAGGTTTCCAAATAGAAATATGTTTGTAACAAAACCCCTAAAGGACAAGATGATTTAACTGCAGAGGTTAGCAAACTGGTTACCAGCGGCCAAATCCAGTCCGACACCTGTTTTTGGTAAGGTTCTAGAACGAAGAACGGTTTTTGCCCTTTTCAGTGGTTGACAGTAAAAAACAAAACGAAAGCAAAGGGAGATTAGCATTTTGGCCCGCATGAAATGCATATGAGACTCAAACGTTAGCATCGCTAATAAAGTTTTATTGGAACGCGGTCACGTCCATTCATTTGTGTATTATTTATGACCGCTTTTGCATTATAACGATGTTGCTGAGGAGCTGTGACAGAGACCATAGGCCCACAAAACCTGAAACATTTACTCTCTGACCCTTTGTGGGGAAATTTTTTGCTGGCTCCTGATTTGATGGAACCCTCCCCCCACCCAGCCCCAAATACAGTGAGGAAATAATCACAGGGTTTGGCACAGACACTATGGCCCAATGGTTCTTTGTAAGGGCCTTTCATAGTGAGTAGTATTTCCCCCATCATTCAGTTTTCCTCCTCTAGCTCCGATCCTGGGGAACAATACCATGAGATCCTCAGTTCTAGAAGCTTCACCTGGCAAAATTCAAGGGACCTCCCCCAAGGCGAGATGTGATTCTCTCATGGGGGAGGAGAAAGGGACCAGGGAAGGATCGTCAGTCAAGAACTTTTGCCGAGGACTCAGGGAGCTCAGGCAGATCTTCGGTTTCGCCAAGGTTGAGGAGTTCACCAGTGATGGGAATGTCCAACTGCCCAGCTCTGGGAATGGGGACGTGGAGGGAGCCCAGGGGGACTTGGTCAGCCTCCGGCTGCCCACGCTCCTGGGGTGGCCGCGGAGGCCAAGGGTCGC
The DNA here is from genome assembly GCF_007474595.2 of Lynx canadensis. Taxonomy (NCBI): domain Eukaryota; kingdom Metazoa; phylum Chordata; class Mammalia; order Carnivora; family Felidae; genus Lynx; species Lynx canadensis. The sequence continues at coordinate 81,959,568 of NC_044314.2, read as the reverse complement.
AAGCGCACCAGGTATTTGCAAAGTCAAGTCCCGGATCCTAGTGGCGGTTCCACGGGAACTTGGTGTTTTTCACTGTAGTTGAAGTTGACTTGTTTTATATTTACCCCGTGAGGTCAGGGGAACCAGGATGTAACATCAGTCCATGCCCTTTCCCTAAGTGTTTCTAATCCCTCCGCCACGACGTGAGTGCTCCGTGCTTTCTCCCTCCCCTTCGCACCCTAAATTTTGTTCCCGCCATCAGGCCAACTTGGAGGAAGCCTTCGCTAAGCCAAAGAGGCTCTTGATCATTGGGTCTGCGCCTAAGCGAGGCCAGCCAGTTTGTTTGGCTTTATGACCCTCCATATTGCTGCCATATTTTGGTAACATCGTTGTACTATAGAACCTAGTATTTTTCTTAAAAACAAAACAACCGAACAACTTACTTGTTTACGTTTGCTAACATCAGTGAATGGATGACACCATCTCAACTAATGAATTTTCTTGGGACAGGACGTGCACAGTCCAAGACGAGAGAGCAGGGAGGGGGCTATGCTTCAAGAGTGTTGTGGAACAAGAAGCATTTTATTCTTTATTGAAACGGGAGTTCTGGGCTCGGGGTTGAAAAAATGACGCCACGTATGCATTCATTCTTCATATGAAAGATTATATGATACGGAAGAATTTTGAGTAAAATGTCCAGAGCTCTCCTTTTTAGTTCCCACCTTCAGGTCCTCCCCGAAAACAGTGACACCAGCAGCCTGGTGTCTGTCTTTGAGCTCCTTGATTTTGTGATGGATTTTTTTTTTCCCATGGATGGTGGCTTATCGTTGGCCATGATAAACAACATGGGGGTGGGCACACTTGTAAATATGCAAGCAGTTTTGCAGGATGGAGTCCTAGAGGTGGAAATGCTGGGTCACACAAGACGAATAGGGGCACTTGGGTGGCTCAGGTCATGATCTCACAGTTTGTGAGTTCGAGCCCCATGTTGGGCTCTGTGCTGACACCTCAGAGCCTGGAGCCTGCTTCCGATTCTGTCTCCCTCTCTCTCTGTTCCTCCCCAGCTTGCACTCCGTCTCTCTCTCTCTCTCTCTCTCTCTCTCTCAAAAATAAACACCAAAAAAAAAAAAAATGTAGAGTTTAGATTTTGATAGAGAAGTGCCAATTTGCTTTCCAGAAAGATTCCGCATTTAAACACACCCCAGCAGTAATGGTCTCCCTGCACTTTCACCAATATCGGATATATATTATTATTATTTTTTAAATGTAATTTATTGCCAAATTGGTTTCCACACGACACCCAGTGCTCATCCCAACAGGTGCCCTCCTCAGCGGCCATCACCCACATTCCCCTCCCTGGATATTGTTAATTGAAAAAACCAATTGCCCCTTAGCCAGAACGAAGGCTTACTGTTATTTCTTTTAGAGGGAAACTTATTGGAATATAATTCATATACAAGAAAATTTACCCTTCTTAGGATAAAGTTTGATGAATTTGATACGTATCCATCGCCACAACCAAGAGACAGAACATTTTCATCACCCAGAAGTGTTTCCTTGTGTCCCTTTCTTTAAAGTTTTTATTTATTTATTTTTGAGGGGGAGAGAGAGAGAGAGAGAGCGCGCACAAGCAGGGGAGGGGCAGAGAGGGGGGTGACAGAGGATCTGAAGTGGGCTCTGTGTATACTTTTATTTTTAAAAATAAATAAATAAATAATAAATAAATAAATAAATACTTTTATTTTTAAAAATATTTTTTAATCTTTATTTATTTTTGAGAGAGAGAGAGAGAGACAGAGTGCAAGTGGGGGAGGGGCAGAGAGAGAAGGAGACACAGGATCCTGAACAGGCTCCAGGCTCTGAGCTGTCAGCATGGAGCCCGACGTGGGGCCTGAACCCACGAACCGTGAGATCGTGACCCGAGCCGAAGTCGGGTGCTTAACTGACTGAGCCACCCAGGTGCCCCTGTCGAACTGTTTTTAAAGCGGTTTGTAGCGTTTTGCCTCCCCCCCCTTGGATTATTGGCTGGGGCTGCCGTAACAAAGTACCACGGGCGGGGGCCTTCGACAACGAAAGTGTGTTGTCTCACAGCTCTGGAGGCTACAAGTCCAAGTCCGAGATCAAGGTGTTGGCAGGGTTGATTTCTCCTGGGGCCTCCCTCCCTGGTTTGTAGATGACTGTCTTCTCCTTGGGGTTTTACATGGTCTTCCCTCTGCGGGTGTCTGTGTCCAAACCTCCTCCTCTTATGAGGACACCAGTCATTACAGCCCACCTCCCATGACCTCATTTCAACTCAACCACCTCTTCAGAATATATATATTATAAGTTTATTTATTTATTTTGAGAGAGAGAACAAGAGAGCGAGAGCGGGGAGGGGCAGAGGGAGAGGGAGAGCGAGAATTGCCGACGTGGGGCTTGAACTCAGGAAGCAACTGCGAGATCAGGACCTGAACCAAACCAAGAGTCAGACGCTTCAACTGACTGAGCCACCCAGGCGCCCTTCATCCACCTCCTTAAAGAACCTGTCACCAAATTCAGTCACATTCAGATTGCTGGGAGTTAGAACTTCAACCTTTGGGTGGCGGGTGCGGGGGGGGGGGGGGGGGGACGACGACACAACTCAGCCTGTGACGTCCATCATCAAGATGTGGGTCTTCTGGTCATCCGACACCTTCACCAACACCGGGTATCGTCAGTCCTTTTACCTTTTGTCATTCTGGGAGTGTGTCGGCCTCATTGCTTTTTTACTGTGCCCATTTTTATTTTCTTTGCAAGCCAAGAACAGCACCGGTGTCTGTAAGTTAGCTCAGTGCTGTTAGGGAGAAGGCCAGGGTCACTGTTGTATCCCCATAATGACCAGCCAGTGTGCCAGGCCGGGTCATTGTGTAGAGTCCAAGGACGTGTGGATGGTTCAGTGCAAACCTGGTGCCACTCCTTGAAAAGTGAGATTTGTCTGGCAGACGTTGGGAGGCTCTCACACATTCTTGGACTCAAGGAAAAATTGTGAAAGCATTAGAAGTCAGACGCGGTCAACGCTTGGCGGGGGCTGGTGGTTTCGGCTTTCTCAAGATAACACTCCAGAGGGCAGACTGGCAAGTGGGAGGTTCTAGAAAAATAGAATCCGATAAAATGAGGGAGAGATTTATTACCTGGGAGGGAGCTGCTTTGGCTGAGGGAGGGGGCGGGGCAGGGCAAGTCATAGCTTACTGGATTGATTGTGATCAAGGTTGCTTAACCGGACACAGTGTCATCCAAGGTGACGTTAGACATTATCCTTGGACACTGGGCTTCAACCGAGCAGAATGAACTGATAAGTGACATACTTCTTAATAATAACCCTTCCAAGTGGTAGGGGATATTTAGATACAGATATAATCTATCTATCTATCTATCTATCTATCTATCTATCGTCTAAGATGTCTATCTATTTATCTATTTATCTATCATCTAAGATATCTGTCAATCATCTAAGATATCTATCTATCTATCTATCTATCATCTATCTATCGTCTAAGATGTCTATCTATCTATCATCTAAGATATCTGTCAATCATCTAAGATATCTATCTATCTATCAATCATCTATCTATCATCTAAGATATCTGTCAATCATCTAAGATATCTATCTATCATCTATCTATCATCTAAGATATCTATCTATCTATCTATCTGTCTATCTATCATCTAAGATGTCTATCTGTCAATCATCTAAGATATCTATCTATCTATCTATCTATCTATCTATCATCTAAGATGTCTATCTATCTACCTATCATCTAAGATATCTATCTATCTATCTATCTATCATCTAAGATGTCTATTTATCTATCTATCTATCTATCTATCTATCTATCTATCTATCTATCATCTAAGATGTCTATCTATCTATCTATCTATCTATCATCTAAGGTATCTATCTATCATCTAAGATATCTATCTATCATCTATCTATCTATCTATCTACCTATCATCTAAGATATCTATCTATCTATCTATCATCTAAGATGTCTATCTATCTATCTATCTATCATCTAAGGTATCTATCTATCATCTAAGATATCTATCTATCATCTATCTATCTATCTATCTATCTATCATCTAAGATGTCTATCTATCTATCTATCTATCTATCTATCATCTAAGATGTCTATCTATCTATCTATCTATCTATCATCTACCTAATTATAGAGATAGATAGATAGATAGATAGATAGATAGATGAATTGATTATCTATGTGATGTGGGACAAGTGGCTTTACCTTGCTAAGTCTTAGTTTTCCCATATGTAAAAAGGGGGGAAATTTTGTATTTCTTTTTGGGTTATAGTTTTAACAGGTAGGTAGTTAGGTAGATAGATCGATGATAGATAGCTTAGATAGATCGATGATAGCTCGATGATAGCTCGATCGATAGATCGATAGATAGATATCTTTTGTAATACAATCTGTTCTTTTCTGTGTGTGTGGATGCTTCCATTTCAGAATCAATGCACAAAAATTCTCTTCCGCTCCTTCATCCCCCCATTGCTTCCCCCTGCCCCCGCCACGCCCAGACCCAAGCCCACAAAAGCGACTCGGAAAGATGTAGAGGGATATTACAATTGACTGGCCTCCCACGGATGGTGCGTACGTGTCTTGTCGTTAGTGGGGAGGCTGAAAGGGGGCCGAGTGATAGAATGATTCGGCCTACAAGACAGCTCCTCCTTGATGAACAATCAGACACAAATGTCAATAACAATTAGATTGTCTGCAAGCTACAGTCACTTAGGGCTCCCCGAGCCTGTCCACAGGGCCTGGATTGAAACCCTCAGCCTTGTGAACTCCAAATCAGGTTTGGCATCGGGAATGAAAAGCCATCAGCGGTAATAGTATTAGGAGGCTGTTGGTCGAAGACGTGCAAAGGGCTTCGAATCAGGCTCTGGTCCTCGTGGGTCGCAAGGGCAGAGAGCGACTGCCTGGAAGGAGGAGATGGGAGGGGAAGCCGGCGAGGGGTGGGGCAGGGGGCACCCAGGAGCACATGGGGGCTGGCGAGGAGCGATGCCGCTTACAAGCGAGGCGTCCAGAGGAGCCGAGTCCTGACTCCGCCATTTGTAAGTCGCGTGACCTCGGGCAAATGCGGTTTAGTGTCTGAGTTTCTTCATCTGGAATTAGGGATGTCACAGGACCTAAAAAGAGGCGGTGTCGTGTTACAGGGTTGTGTGCTAAGGAATCACCACAATGAATTATTATTATTGGCAGAACAGCAGGTGGTCGATAAAGTTAGCTTCTGCGTGTCTGGTGTGGCCCTGGTTTATGCGCCAGAGCTCAGAGTCCCCATGATGCCCCACAGCTCGTGTGTATCAGGCACTTAACTCCGGCCTGGCATTTAATAAATCATGATTATCTTCACAAAACCTCCCCCTAGGGTGGTGCAGGGGACGGCAGAAAAAAGAGAAAACCAGAGAGCGACATGGCCCGGCAGATTAAAAAACTCGATTTTCTCAGTCCCTAACCTGTCAAAGGGCCCCGTCGTTCGGGCAAGAGGGAGACGGACATGGAATGTCATGGGCAGCAAAGGGTTCTGCCCTCGTGTCTGCTTCCTCGGCGACTCACCTGTGTGATTCAGGCTCTGTGTGTTTGGAGGAGAAAATCTGGGAGCAGAGGAGAGGAGAGGAGGGGGGATCAGGGTTTCAAAGACAGGACCCCTTCCGGGTTGGAGGAAGAGGTGGGAAGGAAGAGATGAGATACTTCGCAGCCACCCAGACCTGGCTCTGGAGTGCTGAGCAGTGGGTTCCCTTCTGGTAATTGTAGGGCGGGGAGCACCCCTAGCTGACCCAGGTAGAGAGTTTGACCTTGAAGGATCTTAATTTCCATGGCGAATCTGCTTGTTTCTTTTGGCACGCCTGAAGCTCATCCCTTGGCCTATCTCTTCCACTGTGTTCCATTATTTCCCATCTCAACCTACACCCTTCGCCTTGACCTGCCGACCATCCCGTCCGCAAAGAACGTGGATTCTGAGGTTGGACAGACGTCGGTTCAAATTCCGGCTGCAGAATGGTTAGCTGTGTGATGTGGGACAAGTGGCTTAGTTTTCCCATAGGTACAAAGGGGGCAAGTTGCGTATTTCCTGGTGGGTTGTAGGACGTCCTTGGGCTCTTGTCGTCTACTGCTGCATAACAAACAGGCCTGCATTTTAGTGGGTTGAAACGGTGAGTCAGATTTGTTTTGCTCATCAGTGTGACGTCAGGTAGAGCTCACTGGGGACAACCCGTGGGCTCCACTTGGGGACCACTGCAGTAGTCACCTTGCTGAGAGGCTGGGGGCTGTCATCATTTGGGGGCTTGCCCCCCTTATGTCTGCTGATTGGTGAGGCCTCTGTTGGGTCGGATGGCCAGAACACCCACGTGGGTCTTCTCCGTGTGGCGACCTGGCTTCCTGACAAGATGAGGGCCAGGTCCCCATGATGGGCATGCACAGAGAGAAAGCCCGGTGGAAGACACATTTATTGCCTTTTATGAGCTCCCCTGGAGGTCACAGAAGGTCCCTTCTGCTGTTTTCTGTTCATCAAGGAAGTCACACAATTCTAGCCAGTTTTGAGGGGAGCAGAAAGACTTCATCGGTTGGTTGGGGCGGGGGGCGAGTGGCAAAGTTCTGGAAGGGCATATGGGCCCGGCAGTACGCTGTGGCCGTTGTTTTGAAAATCCACTGTGACAGTTAATATACGTATAGATCTCTGAGTAGTAGTTGGCACACAGGAAGTTGATTTTATCTCAAGTTCAAGTTCTTCCTGCCGCCAGAAATTGCAGGATCTTGGACGGCGGAGATTGTATAATTCCCAGTTACTCTGCACTGGGCAAGACCCAGGGGGGATACTTGGAAAGTGTTTGTTGGATGATTAATGAGTGATTTTTTTTTTTAATGAATAGCGTTTTTAAAAATTTTTTATTTTTTAGTGTTTATTATTTTGAGAGAGAGAGAGAGAGAGAGAGAGCAGGGGAGGGGCAGAGAGAGAGGGAGACACAGAATCCAAAGCAGGCTCCAGGCTCTGAGCCATCAGCACAGAGCCCGACGTGGGGCTCGAACCCATGAACCGTGAAATCATGACCTGAGCCGAAGTCGGACGCTTAACCGACTGAGCCACCCAGGTGCCCCAATGAGTGATTTTTAATACTTCGATGCAGTGATCCTCAGAACTTATGGCTGATCAAAATCACTGAAGAAGATGCTAAAAATATCTCCAGGTTCTACCCGTGACCTACTCAATCTGAATCTCTATGGCTGGGGTCTGGGGATAAGCATTTTTTGTGACCTCCTCCAGTGGTTCAGAGGTAGTGTGACGACGGGCATTTCCAAACCATTGGTTTCCCGCAGGAGAATCCAAGATTCCGAGGATGAAAGAGTCGACCCATTTTATAGATGGACAAACTGAGACTCTGTGGACAAAAGCACTTGCCCAAAGGCATACCGCGAGTCAGAGTCCCTTCTGAAAATCAGCGGTGAAAGCACTCCAAGGCGCTGTGGCTGGTTGGGGAGGGCAGTATTTTTGGATCTGGAGTTCAGTGGTGGTGGGGAGAAAACTTGGGGGTTTCTCTACGTTGGCAGTTCTCACATTTGACTTTTTCATTGGTTTCTCTCCCTTTTATTCTTTTGCCGCATTCGAGTAACATCTGGCAACTAATTCGCCTCCTGCTTTTTTTCTTTCAATGGGCTCACTTTTTTCCATAAACAAACTGAACCCCCTCCTAAGTAACAATGGCCTGAAAACCAGGGGGCTGTTGCCTTAATTCCACGCTTGTCCCTACACATATCGAAAGGGGCACGTAACTACTTACCTTAACGAAAGCTTTGCCTGTGTGGCACCTAAAAATCATCTCCCGCGCAGTGAGAGGCACGTGCCTCCGGCAGGATCGGCCACAGAATTGGTGGGCCCGGTGCAAAAGTGGAACGTGGAACGTGCAAAATGAAAACGCGGGCCCTCTCGTCCACCAATCACTTGGAATTTCAAGACCATGGGCAGGGCCTTCAAGCCAGCTCTGGGCCCTTCTGAGTGCACGGCCACTGCACGCCCACGAGGCCAGCCCCGGTCCGGGTTTGGGAAGCGCTGTTTCCAGTGGGACTGATTGTCTAGCTCAGCTCAGGTTCCTGGAGCAAAGGATGTTGGGCATCTGCCCCGCCCTCTCCCCCCGGTTAACATTTGAGGGGCACCCAGGAATCAAAAGCCTGGTGGCCAAGTGTGGGGTCTTTATGCGGCCAGGGCACCTGTTAAGCCTCTAGCCCGGCAGGAATCCTGAGCCCAGTAGGGCTGGGAGACCTGTTTCCTCGAGGGACCAGCAAAAACGGAAGAGGGATGTTCTCCAAAGTGGAGCTTGGAGGGATGTGTTTGTTCTCTGTGTGGCCAATGCTCACGTGCGGGGATAAATATTTTCCTCTCGTTGTCGTGGAAGGGGGTGGGACGGAGGAGCCAGAGGAACAGAATGAGCTGGAGGAGACGGGAGAGAAGGGATGGATAATAAACAACAAGAAAATTGAAAAAAAAAAAAAAAAAAGGAAAAAATTTTAGTGGATTTCTAGAGCCCTCAAAATAGTTTCGACATCCTTTCTGGCCCGGCTGTTGCCTTGTTACCTTTAGGTGCCTGCCAATATCTGGGAAAAACTCGGGTTCCTGGCTTCGGGGATCAAAATACTGGGCGTGTGTATCGCTTAGAGCAAAGCGTCAGGGGACCCGGAACGTTCTTGGGTTTGAGCTGTGGGACATCGGCAGCAATTTTAGAAGTGTTGCTATTTCAACAGGGTTGGTATTTCACACTCCTTTTAAGCTAGAGACAGCCAAGCCCAGAGCACCAAAATACCCCTGGCAGGGCCAGCTCTCCCTCGGAAGAGACACGAGGTCGGCCACAATCGTTTCTGCCGTTTGGAGGGAAATCAGTGAAAGCCGTTTCCAATTCACCATGGAGAGTCCGTAGGAAAATCGTGCTTTGTGGTAACGGATCCTAGCTCTTAACAAGAATCTTGGGCCTGATTCTCTTTTTTTCTTGCTCTCCAAGACTGGAGCTGAAACGGGGGAGTATGCGAAAGTGCTGTTTAATGAAGATTAAGCTTATATAGCCCGATGGGAAGGGAGTGGGACATTTTTATACAGGTGGACGGGCCAGTCATGGCACCCGACACCACCCTGGGTGCTTTGGGGAACTTAGTTCCATTCTCCACAGAAGGAGGTAGGTATGTTATTTCCCCTTCTAGAGGCTGAAACTGAGGTTCTTTTTTTTTTTTTTAAACGTTTATTCATTTTTTTTGAGAGAGAGAGAGAGAGAGAGAGAGAGAGAGAGAGAGGAAGGGGCAGAGAGAGAGGGAGACACAGAATGTGAAGCAGGCTCCAGGCTCTGAGCTGTCAGCACAGAGCCTGACGCGGGGCTCGAACCCATGAACCGTGAGATCATGACCTGAGTTGAAGTCTGATGCTTAGCTAATGAGCCCCCCCAGGTGCCTCTGAAACCGAGGTTCCGATGGACCGAGTGACTTCCCAAATTACACAACCTATCAGGTGCTCCCATCGAGATTTGAATTCGTGCTGGTCTGACTCTTGCGTCCCACAAAGAAGCAGGGACACGATGCTTTGCTCTCATTCACTAACGCCTGCCTCCAACAAGCATTTATTGAGCACCTGCTGTGTGCCAGGCCCTGTCTTGGGCACTGGTGACGCAGCGGCGAGCCAAGCCAGTCACAGCTGTGTCTGTTGCTGCTCCGTAGACCACCCTCCCTTTGCTCTCCTTCTCCCCTGCACGCAAACAGCGCTCTGCAAAGTTCCCTCAGAAACTAATTTGTTTTCCTCTTTCTCCTGTGGGAATAGCTGTGTACTGAATTGTAGCTGTGTGTTGACTCGTCCTTCTTCTCCATTGCACGAAGAACCCCAGAACAAGGCGCTGGACCCCCGCACGAGCGCAGGACCTGTGTTGTGAACCACAGGTGTTCCGCTCGGCTCAGCACCCCCTCTTCCAGAAACATTTCCAGGCAGGTCCTTTAGGGAAACCACTTCTCCCCAGCTCCAAATACGGGACTCTGGCAGGAGCAGCCAGTCCCAGCATTCTGTCGCTGGCCACGGTGATTGGTCGAGGCGCCAGCCCTGTGATTCGTGTTTGGCCAATCAGATTGCTTGCCTGGGATTTTTTTCTAAAGGGGCTGGTAAGGAAGCAGCAGCTATAATTCTGGCTTCCTGGTGGGATCTGGCTTTGAAAGAGAGAGGAGACCGAGGACTGCCAGGGCTGGATCTTTGATTCCGGGTTGATGTGTTTGAGCGAGGTGTCAGCCTTGGGCGGCTGGGTGGGTGCTCAGAGGTGCCAGGAGTGGGGGCGGCGGTCCTGCGGCCGGTGGCACTGCTAGGGCATTGGTGGGTTAAAAGTCTGGGCTTTTATTTTATTATTTTTTTATTTAAAACATTTTTTTTAAGTAGCTATTTTTGAGAGAGAGTGCGAGTTGGAGGAGAGGTGGCAGAGAGAGAGAGAGAGAGAGAGAGGGAGACACAGAATCTGAAGCAGGATCCAAGCTGTCAGCACAGAGCCCGACAGGGGGCTCGGACTCATGAACTATGAGATCGTGATCTGAGCCGAAGTCAGACGCTCAACGGACGGAGCCACCCAGGTGCCCCAAAAGTCTGGGCTTTCAGAGACTAAAGGTCTTAGATTCAAATCCCAGCTCTTGTCCCAGGCTAGCTGCGTGATCTTGGGAAAGTCGCTCAGTCTCTCTAAGCCCGTTACTACGAATACTGATAGAAATGGCGAGAGCACAGCAAGATGGGATGTGACTGAGTCCAAATCCGTGCAGTTGGTGAGTGCCTCAACCACCCCTGCCTTAGCCTTCGTGCTGGTGACTTTCCCCGGTCACCTTTCGGGTGACGTTCGCTCAGCAACACTGATGGAAAGTGCGAGGCACTGGGGATAGAGTGTCGAATGAAATGGACATCACCCCTGTTCCTTCGGAGCTTACGCCCTAGTGGCTGGACCCATAAGTGAGCAATTACAGAACGACCCAAAGACCGAAGATGCTCAGGGTGGGGTGGGGGCATTTGGGAGGGAACTGTGATCTAGAACCGATAGTTCAAGGAAGGCTTCCAAGGGAAAGGGAGGCACATAGGTGCAGGCATGAACCAGGCGCACACACCGGCCAGGTAAAAAGGGAACTGAGGTGAAGGGGTGCTCCTGGTAGAGAACTGAAGCAGATGAGAGAGCACCCCTTTGGGGAAAGGGGCAGTGACTTAGCATGGCTATGTACGCGCGGCACGAGTGATCACTAACGACAGAAAGAAACAGAGAGGGAAGATGAAGCTGAGTCTGGGGTGTCCTGCTGAGACGGTGGATCTTCACCTTTAGGACCAACCCATTTTCCAGATGGAAAAACCGAGTTCCCGAGGACAAACGTGACCTGCCCGGATACCACGAAGCGGGTGAGAGGAGGGCCTGAAACCAGAGCCCGGTTCTCCAGATCGGAAACCGGTGGGTTTTTTTTGGTTTTTTGTTTTTGTTTTTTTTTTTTTTTTCTGTCCCTGGAGTTCTCTACTCCAAAACCCCCACCTGGACCAAATCCTGCCCTCGCAGCTCTTCTGAATTCGGGAAAGCTCCGATTCCTCACGTCTGCACAGCCACGCTGTCTCAGGAAGGTCGCAATAAATTTTTTTTTTTTCTCAGCCAACGCCTTGCTCCCATCCCTGCAAAACAATGTATTTATTATTGCTAAGCCTTTTCCATCTCGGAGGAGAAAATGCATACCACATGACTCCCCAAAGCCGAGCGGTCCCGGTTTACAAATACAGTACGTTAATAGCTTTGTAAACATTTATTCAGGATGACAGCTGAGGGAAACATGTGGCATTAATTAGAAAGCTCAGCAATGCGGCCTATTAAGAGGGAGGTTAAATCTGAATTAGTTGGCTTTGCCCGAACAAGAGGCTCTGGGGTGCAAAAACTTCGCTCTAATACGTTCTGACTCTGTTGACGTGGGGTGCGTTGGGGCACACGGGGGTCTCGGTTCCCGGGGAGGAAGTCTGTGTCTTGGCAAGGTGGTCGCTGAGTCATGGGGCTGCGGCACTGTCTGGGTTGGCCTCCCCAAGGGCCTGTCCCCTGGGTGCTGTGACTTGTCATGGCGTCAGATGGTGGGCACGTCAAGCTGTGGGAAGCCAAGAGCTCGCAGCCCATCAGGGGAACGGAGTGAGCTTCCCCGAGACCCCTGGCTTGTTGGGGGGGGGGCAGGGGGGACCTTTCTGGGCCAGGAGTCGCCTCCTCCTTGCTTCGCCATTCTCCGTCCTCTGCGCTTGCCCGGTATGGTTCTTCGATGGTAATGCCCTGGGTTGTCTCTGCTGCGTGGTACCCAGGAGGCTCTCCAGTAGACTAGATGCTCTGGGAGCCCAGAAGCTCTCTACCCGCCCGGTCAGGCTTGACTTAGAGTAGATGCCCGAGGGGCTATTTCATCGAAGCGTCCCGTCCGTGAAAGCCTGCAGGTGGGGCTGCTCGAGGTGACCCCCGAAACCTATCCACACCCGGAAACGTTCCCCACCGCACTGAAAGGAGGTGACACCTGTCACGTGACTCTAAACTTCTGTCCTGTGCTTAAAAGGCATCCCTCGTCTACAGCTAGGCAGGAACGTCCTTTTACTTCTCAGAAGTCCTGTAATGACCTCGTGAATACCACGCTGGCATTGCCTTGTGGCTCTCCAGCTGTCTTCCGTGTGTGAACTTGTGACACGTGAACGTTAAACGGCACCCTGATTTGCTGGCAATCCTGTTTGGATCTCTCTGCATCTGAGAATATTCTCAAGAGCCTCTGAATGCAGAAGGGAACCCCCCCCCCCCTTCCCGGTCTCCCGCACGCTCCGAGAACCTGGCTGGTGCCCTGCGAACCTAGCTTGAGTAGAGGCAGGGAAGGATGAGGGTGAAAAGCCGTGTGTCTCCTCTGGGGCTCAGTTTTATCATCTGTGAAATGGGACGGTGGGCAGGGAAGGGGGGCTGGCTGGGTGAGGGCCCGAGGACGAGGTGAGCTGACCCGCAGCACCAGGCAGAGGTCTGGTTTGCAGTCTGTTGGCTCTGCCCGCAGGACCCTCTGGTCCCTCTGTCGTGATGCCACCACGTGCCTCCCTCCTCACCACCCCCTGGGTGAGCCGCATGCCCATCTTTCTGCTGCTCCGCACCAAGTCTCTGTTGGTGTCTCACATTGACCCAGGAACGGATCCGACCCTCCTGGATGGAGTGGAGGCCTCCCCCTCCCTCTCTAGATTCTGGGGGGTGGAGAAGCTGGTTGCAAAGCCCTGATGTCATTGTGACGTCCATTTAATGGCAGGAGGGCCTGTGGTCCCGGAGGGTCAGTGCTTAGCCTGGTGGGGCGGGGCGGGGCTAGAACCTGGCTCTTTCCGCCACATCTCATCTATGAGAGCGAGAGTTTAGAAAAGCCTTAGCAGTGACTCTGGTAGGGGGTGATCGGGGGTTGGTAGCACAGAGGTTCGAGGGTGGCCAGGAGCCAGACTGCCTAGATCCCCGTCCTGCCCTCACCACTTAGGTATGACGTGCCTGGGCAAGTTGCCTTGTCGCTCTGTGCCTCAGTTTCCCCATTCCCCCAACGGGGGTAAGACTAGCTGGGTTGTCGGGAGGTTCAAACGAGATGGGATACATGTATTGGAGCCCGGCCCATAGGAGGCGCTCAATAAATGTCGGCTGTCATTATGAATGGGACACGGTTTGGGGGACTGCCTCCAAGGAGGGACAGTGTGGTAGAGATCAGACCAATGGGGATGTGAGCTTTGCAGCTAAACATTTGGGTTCCAGTCCGGGTCTCCGTGATCAGCTGTGTGACCTGGGGTGGGTGTCTTCACCTCTTGGAGCCTCCTGCACCTCCCCGGGGACAATGAGAATCAGCTTCTCTGGGTTCTCACGAGGACCGATAGAAATGAAGCGGGAAAAGCCCTTAGTTCAGTGCCTGGCATTCAATTTGTCCCCAGATGAGGGTGGCTATTTTTCTCAAGGCTGTGTTTTTATTCTTTCATCTTGGTGGAGGATATAGGGCAGAAAGGTGCCCTCTTTCCAGTCCGTCTACGTCTTTCTCAGTGACAACAATGACCGCTGTCATTGTTACGACTATTACCAACTTACACACGGCTTGGGCTGAACCATCACTCTGAAACTTCAAAGCTTGCTCTCGTTGAACATCATTTTTCCCCGTCTGTAAAATGGGTTGATACTGTACCTTCTTGGGGTGGTGAGGATTAAATGGACGGTATGTGAAAAGTGCTGAGGCGTGAAACTTTCAGCGAGTACGAATTATGACAGTATTCTTATTATTGCTTACGGTTGAAAGCAATCCACGCCACCGCTGTGTTTCCTCTTTAGTGCGGCCTTGTGGAGGCGTCCGATGATGGTAATGGTTTGTACCTTTTAGCGACACAGGAAACCGAGTCTTAGATCGAGACACTTGTCTCAGCTCATCAGGCCTGTAGGAAGCTGTACTGGGGTTTCAGCTCAGTGGCGTGGCCCGTAGAGTATGGAGTCGGAGAGCCTGCGTTTCTCAAACGCTCCCAGATGATGCCAGTGCCCCAGCGCTGTTGGTCCGCGGACCGCTGTTTGAGTAACAACAGTTCAAGCTAGCGCTGTGCGCTAGAAATACGTGAGCCATATGTGCAGCTGTAACTTCTACCAACCACCTTGAAAACGTAAGAAGGAACTGGGGACTTTCATTTCAACATATCTTGTTTCACCCACGATAACGAAAATACCATTCTAACCCAGTATAAAAACACAAAACCAGTATGAAAAAGAAAATACGTAGAGAAGGTAGTTTACGTACTTTTTCAACGTACTAAGGCTTGAAAATCCAACGTGCGTTCTCCACTTACGGAAATCTCACTGCAGACTGGCCGCATTCCAAGCATTCCATCGCCACCCGTGGCTGGTGGCCACCATATTGGATCACATGGGTCTAGAAGACAGGATGTTGTTTAGGACTGCCTGGCTTACAATTCTGGCTCTGGCCGGGACGTTTGGGTAAGCTGCTCAGTTGCTCCAAACCTGAGTTCCCTCATCTCTAAAACAAGACTAAATCTGAGGTCACGGCACCTGGCTAGATCATATACTCTCTGGAACCATCCGGGTCTCCTAATCTGAAACTCAGCCGCAGTGGAAGATGGGGAACACTCCCAAGACTCTAAAGGCGTTTCCTGACCGTTCCATGAGCTACTCGCCCCTCCTTGGGTCTGGGTAAGAGGGGATCACCTGGACTCTTGTCTCTTGGTTCTCCGTTGGGTGGCCCACGAGTGGCATTTCGCAGCTTCTGGTCGGCTGGCTGGCTGCACGGAGGGCCAGGCGAGGGCTCCGGGGCTGGAGAGGGAGGAGCTGGGTGAAAAGGCAGCTCGGTCTCTTCCGTGCCAACAGTTGGTTGCAGGTGCGTTGAGTAACAAAGGCCCGAGTACTGGGCTGCTCCTGGCTTTTCGAGAAGATTCCAATAAACATTAGGTAAATGCATGGTGGATGAGCCAATTAATGGGAGACGAGGCCAACCCACTGTGGGAAAATAGCTAAGACTCATGGGCCATAGGGCCTGAAGGGCTGCCTTTATAAACCCGCCCGAGGAAGCACCATTTCTTTTCTTTTTTTTCTAATGCAGGAAGGAGGAGGTTGCTTTTGTTTAGTCTGAGTGTTTAGGCACTTCTGTGGGTCCCGATGGGTTCCAGTTCACAGTCCCGGGGCTGTGTCTCCCAGCCCCACCCTGATTCCCCACCGGTACCCCGTGGAATCCTGCAGATAAGGCTTAAAATCGACAAGCCCTCATCCTTTCCCCAGAGAAACAGGGATGCTTAGATCCCTGACGTCCGCCAGGCTCTTGATGTAGCCGGGGCATCAGAGGAGACGGAGCGGGGTGTGGGCAGCGTGGAGGCATCTCCTGGAGCCGGAACCGACCGTGACCCACTGCCGCACGCTCCCGTCTGCTGGGTCTGCGGCAGATGTGGGGAAGTCACCTTACATTTTCTTTCTCTTCCTCCCAAAAGTCAGAGGAAGAGCGTAGCCTCTCCACAGCGCATGGGGTTGGTAAAATGGCGGAAGGGATTTTCCTTCCGTTTACTCTGCCCGGGTCCCTAAGCAAGGATGTCACTAGCGTGTCGCTAGAAAATCCAGGTGTTGGCACTCTGCTTCCCCAGCTCCCTGATGCTAAAGAGAAGGGGTCACGTTGATGGGAACATTGTCGAGCAGGAGCGCAAGGGGAGTAAACGCGTTCATAGGATCCAGACTGGACGTTGGAAGCCTTGACTCCAGTTACAATTCCGCTGCTGACCACTGTGTGACCCGGGCCAAAGTCGCTCCTCTCCGGGCCGTTTCCTCATCTTGGAGCCGGGAAGGAGAATTTCTTCTGCCTGGAAAGATTGGAAAGAACACCCACAACCAAGCCCACATCTTTATGAGTATCGTCAACCCCCAATGTGCTTGTAGATGGGGCGTGCTTTGCCTTCAGTGTTTCTTTCCTCTGTAATTTGGGGGACCTTGAGGTTTTCCTCTTAGGAGGTTGGAGAGATAGAAGTTAATGACCGTGGGAAGGGGTCTTGGTTAACAGAAGGGAGGGATGTGTGAAGTGTTGTTAACCAGAGCTCAGGCCGGGTTCGTAACCGGATTCGTGGGTTCATGGCCAGGTTCATGACCAAGTTCACGGCCACGTTCTGAGAGCAGTCTCTAAGTCCTGTGCTTAAAAAGAAAAAAAGAAATCATTATTGGGGCTGCCAAACCAATATTAAAACCAGTGGCTTATGAAAGGGCCTGGCAGTCGGGGCTGAGAATCTTTTTGCAGAGAGCAGGAAGCGTCTCCTCTGGGGCAGGTCTTTCAGTAACACCAAAACCAGAAATGGAACCAAACCCAGTCACCTGGTCTCATTTCTTCAAGCCTGAGATGGTTCTCTTTGGAAAGGAGTAGGGAGGATCAGTTTCCCAGCTTGCGGGTGGGAGACGCTCACGGGACTGAGTCAAGGAAGATGACCTTTTCGAAACCCAACGGTGATCGATAAACAGCCTGGAAGCCTCTGTCTTACGCTTGTTTTTTTTTTGAGGATATCTTTCTTTTTTTTTTTTTAAATCATTGTCAGTGAAGGAAACCCAACACTCCTGAACACTGCCAGTGAGAGGGAAAATTGATAAATCTTTCTGGAGAGGAAGCTCCTTAAAAACACACAAACCGTCTCGGAAATTCCACTCCTGGGGGTTTATCCCAAGGACGTGATCAGAGAAACACACCCAGGACAAAGGTGGTCAGCACAGCATTGTTGATGGCAGTAAAATGCGGGAAACAGCTCGAACATTAGCAGTAGGAGTTTGGTTATGACGTTTAGCTGTATTCACACACTGGAAGATTCAGCAGCTGCTAAAATTATTTCCTCCTTCCTTCCTTTCTTCCTTCCTTCCTTCCTTCCCTCCCTCCTTCCCTTCCTTCCTTCCTTCCTTCCTTCCTTCCCTCCCTCATTCCCTCCTTCCCTCCCTTCCTCCCTCCCTCCCTCCCTTCCTTCCTTCCCTCCCTCATTCCCTCCTTCCCTCCCTTCCTCCCTTCCTCCCTGCTTTCCTTCCTTCCTTCCTTCCTTCCTTCCTTCCTTCCTTCCTTCCCTTCCTTCCTTCCTTCCCTCCCTCCTTCCCTCCCTCCCTCCTTCCCTCCCTTCCTTCCTCCCTTCCTTCCTTCCCTCCCTTTTTCCTTCCTTCCTTCCTTCCTTCCCTCCCTTTTCCCCTCCTTCCCTTCCTTCCCTCCTTCCTCCCTTCCTTCCTTCCCTCCCTTTTTCCCTTCCTTCCTTCCTTCCTTCCTTCCTTCCTTCCTTCCTTCGTTCCTTCCCTCCCTTTTCCCCTCCTTCCCTTCCTTCCTTCCTTCCTCCCTTCCTTCCTTCCCTCCCTTTTCCCCTCCTTTCCTTCCTTCCTTCCTTCCTTCCTTCCTTCCTTCCTTCCCTCCCTCCTTTCCTCCCTTCCTTCCTTCCCTCCCTTTTTCCCTCCTTCCCTCCCTTCCTTCCTCCCTTCCTTCCTTCCCTCCCTTTTTCCCTCCTTCCCTCCCTACCTCCCTTCCTCCCTTCCTTCCTTCCCTCCCTCCTTCCCTCCCTTCCTTCCTCCCTTCCTTCCCTCCTTCCTTCCTTCCTTCCTTCCTTCCTTCCTTCCTTCCTTCCACAAATGTTTTTTGAGTGCCTATGTCCCAGACACTGTATAGCTAAATGGGTTGAAATAGAACGATGTTTACGACACATCAAATAATAAATACATAATTAAACAAAATGAAGGGGTGCCTGGGTGGCTCAGTCGGCTAAGCATCAGACTTCAACTCAGGTCATGATCTCACCACTTGTGAGTTTGAGCCCCGCGTCGGGCCCTGTGCTGACAGCTCAGGGCCTAGAGCCTGCTTCGGATTCTGTGTCTCCGTGTCTCGCTGCCCCTCCCCTGCGCATGCCCTGTGTCTCTCTGTCTCTCAAAAATGAATAAAAACGTTAAAAAAATTTAAAAAATGAGTTAAATTAAAAAGCCAGTTTCATGGATGTATTATCTGATCTTATGCTTATAAATATATATATATGATAGGATATGAAATAAACTGTTTGGAAGGCCAAGCACCAAAATATCATGGGTCAGTTTTCTCTAGATGTTGGGATTATGGACGAGTTCTGTCTCTTTAGGTCCTTTACTTTATTGGCACTGTCTACCTCATGTATGGTGAGATTATTTCATAGTGTCATTCAAGGTCAATGATTTGGCCCCAAGTCACCCCTCCCTGCCTTCATCTCCCATCAGGGTTCAGCTGGCCTGCCCCACCCTAGACACAGCATCCCTGTTCTTCAAACATGTCAGACTTATTCTCACCTCAGGGCCTTTGCACATGCTATTCGTGCTGCCTGGAACACTCTTTCCCTAGACCTCTGCTGTTTGCTCCTGGTCTTTCTGTTCTCAACTCAGGCATCCCCTCCTCAGAGAGAATCTCCTTGCCTGCTTCATCAAAATTGGCTTACCCCTGCCCATTCTATCACATTTCTCTATTTTAGTGTCTTCTTAGTGTTTATAACTCTGCAATTCTTACGGTTTTTCTCCAACTTGTTAATTTCTGCTCTTTTCCATTCGACTGTAAGCTCTATGTGCACAGGGACCTTGTGTTCTTGGCCTCTGGAATGGAACCTGGCACACAACAGGAAATCAGTAAATATTTGTTGAATGAACAAATGCTGGGATCTATATTTTCAAAAAAAAAAAAGAGATCATTTTAAAAATGAAAACAGAAATCCCTCGTTTTCTTGCGTGCCAGTGACACGTAGGCAAACCGGTGACTTTCCTCTGGGGGACTCTCTCTGCTCTGCCGGTTCACTGCCTCGGACCTGGTAAGTAACCCCATGCGGGCCCCTGTCGCTAAGCGTACCGTGCCCATAGGGTCATTCGGGAGTTGGCAACCACCCAGCTGGAGGGGGGCATCTGCGTTCTCATCCATGGAGAGAGAGCCTCTTAGGAGCCTCAGACACCCACGTTGCTGTTCTTGATCCGTGACTGATGTGCTGTGTGACAAGTGTCAAGTTACTGACCCTCTCTGGACTGTGCTTTTGACGAAGCTCTGAATGGCCAGCTTGCTCCCCCTGTCTCTGTCAGAATTCTTTTTCTGGTACAGATTTAAGGGGGAAAGGTTGCAAAAACCCGAGCGTCTTGCAGGTACCTCCGATTAAAACCCACCGAGTTGGGGTATTCGTTAGTGGGGCCCACCCCACTTAGCCCCAAGGGGAAAAATGATCGTGCGCGGGAGGCCACCTCCAGGGAAACTTCAGCTAATGGCATTGAGCCGGAGGCCAGGATCTTGAAGGCGAGGTCAAGTGCTCGTGGTCCCGGCAGGTGGAGGGCGGGAAAATGAGCTCCAGTCTGTATTTTCTTAAGAAAGTTTTATTAAAATTCACATAACATGAACTCCAGCGATTTAAAGTGTGCAGTTCAGTGGCGTTTTGTGTATTTGCAGGATCGTGCAACCCCCACTCCCATCCAGTTCCACAGCGTTTTCATCACTCGCAGGGGAGACTCTGTTCCCTGTTAGCCCCACTCCCGTCCCCACCCCTTACCCCCAGCCCCTGACAACCACTAATTTGTTCACTGTCTCTATGGATTTGCTTGTTCTGGGTATTTCGTACGCATGGAATTCTACAAATACGTGACCCTCTGTGTCTGGCTTCTTTCATTTAGAATAATACTTCTCGGGGCCGTCCGTGATGTAGCAAGTGTCTGTCCTTCCTTCGTGCCTTTTTATGGCTGAGTAGTATTCCGTGGCGTGCATAGACCACACTTTTGATGAACATTGGGTTATTTCCACCTTTTGGCTACCGTGAACTTCTTTGCTCTGAACGTTTGCGTGCAAGTATTTGTTGGGATACGCATTTTCAACTCTATGGGGTCTGTCCCTAGGCGTGGCTTTGCCGGGTCACGTGGGGCCTCTGTGTGGAACTTTTTGGGGAACTGCCGAACCGTTTTCCAGGGTGGCCCTACCGGCAACGTACGACGGTTTCCGTTTCTCCGCATCCTCGCCGAGACTTGTGATTTTTCTTCTTTTCTCGATTGTGGCCATCCTGGCCGGTGGGAAGGGGTGTCTCATTGTCACTTTGATTTGCATTTCCCTGGTGACCAATGACGTTGAGCATCTTTGCATACGCTTGCTGCCCATTTGCATATCTGCTTCGGAGAAATGTCCATTCAGATCCCTTGCCCACCTGCCCAGATCCAGATAATCCCGGGACACAGCAGTCAGGAAGTCACTTTTCAAGTTTGGCCAAACTCGCGGGGAAGTTTAGGAGTCTCCCTATAGGATGCTAGAAAGACCTCTGTACTTCTTGCTGGAAAGTACTCCAGTTTTGGGACACGAGCCGTTCGTCTCATTATGAGAACATTCCACACCCTTAAGTTTCTTTAATCACTTAAAACACTCTTTATCTCTCATATGGAAGCAATATGTCCTCTTTTCCATATGCGGTAATTATCCCCCCTTTGATAAAACCATGTGCAAAGCCATGCACGACAAGCCAAGTATTATCCACCTGGCCAATTTACATACATTTCATTTATTTTTTTTCGACCTTGGATTTCGCTTCATGTATTTTTACAGCCACGTTACACGGCATCCGTCAGAGAGACTGTAAATGGAAAATGTAGAGTGTTTCCAAATGTCCCTCCCTCTTTTCCTCTTCAGTTTCTTCCCTGTAATTCCCTTAACCCGGCACAGCAAGAAAACAAAACTTTGGAGTCAGGGATATCTCTCAACACCTCCGATGGAGGGTGTGGGGCCAGTTCTGTCTTGGCATCGGGAAGTCCTTGGAAGTTCTGGAAAAGGGCCCTTCTTAGCCCCCCTCCAGCCACCTGCATGCAGCTGGAGGGAGGCCCTCAGTACCAGCCTTCTTGGGAAGTTAATGCCAGGTCTCTGGAGTTTGACCAGTTCTGTCGGACTCTTGACTCCTTTGGGGGGAAGTAGAGGGAGTGAAGCAGAGGGTCCCTGGGCCGTGGGATCGTAAGACTCGAAGTCAAAATAACGGGTCTACTCCTCTGACGGATGTGGGACCCGGCGTGCATCTCTGAATCATTCTTGGACTCAGTTTCTTGGCCTTTAAAATGGGGACAGCAAGCATGCTCCTTCCTCAGAGTTTGCTTACGATTATGAGGGCGAGTCTTGACCAAGTACTTACCATGTGCCAAGGACTGGATACGAGGTTTCACAACCATTTTCCAATTTTAGCCATTGCCACAATGCTACCGTTGAGCTCTCCCGTGTAGCTCCATTTTACAGATGGGGAAACTGAGGCCTGGGGACATTAGCTTGGCCACCTTCACAAAACCGGTCCTTGGGGGAGCTAGGATTAGCACCCCATCTCCTGGACGTGACTGTCTTCCGTACCCTCCCACCTCTTGGATGATATGAAGTGAGTGCCCCTCCTGGAAGGGCTCCCGCGGAATGGTACCTGTGACGTGCAAAGGTCCCAGCACGTAGTAAATGTACTGTGTTTATCCCTATGCTTCCCTTTATCGCTCAGAATGAATCGGGCAGCGGGGGCCCCTCTGGGAGACTGAAGTTCAGGAGGGCAAAGCGGAGTTCTGGACGGGACGCGCCTAACCTTGCCAACGGCTTTCAAAGGTTTCGGGGGTCTACAAAGCCCCTGAAGAATTTGGCTTTGAGAAGTTTCCCCTTCGTTTCTAAATCCGTGGGCAGATTAGGCAAAATGGAATCCGTATGTTTCTGATTCATTTACACTTAACTCATCAAAATGTTCCTTTTTATGAGCTATTTGATGTCCAGAAAGCCTTTTGAGTAGATTTTATAAGCCTTTTAAAGACTTTTCTCTTAGAAACAGGCGGTTGCATTTTGCCAAGAATAAACAAACTTGAACCTCAAAAGTGCGGAGCTTGCCAAGGATCTCGATGCCAGAGGGCAAGTCACCCCTTCCTCACTCCTGACACCTTCTTCCATTTCTTCTCCCCCCCTCCCACCCCCCCCACCCCTTGCCCCCAATTTCGGCCCCTCTGGTTTCTTTGCAGGAACTTGTTAACCCCAGTTCCAAACATTTGCACCTCTTCCCAAATGTTGTTTTGTAGCCGCTCATCTTAGCGGGGGCAGAGCCCCAACCGTCCTGTCTCTTGCTGCCCTAGTACATGCGTGGGGGCAACCAAGAACACATGAAAAGGTAGAGTTCCAGTCGCTCCGAAATCAATACCAATGTGTGCATTCCTCACCTGGCCATTTACAAAGAAGTCTCATTATTCCTTGTGAGGGCAGGGGGGATAGCTTTTCTGATTTCCATGTTAGAGTCAAGGAAACAGAGGTTCAGCGGTCCTAAGTGATTGGCTAAGACCATCTAGCTCAAAAGATGCTGAGTTCTTTTCTTGTTCCTAATTTTTTAAAAAAGTTTACTTATTCATTTCGAGAGAGAGAGAGAGTGGGGCAAGGGCAGAGAGTGAGGGAGAATCCCAAGCAGGCTCCGCACTGTCAGCGTGGAGCCCGATGCGGGGCTTGAAGCCACAAAACGCGAGATGGTGACCTGAGCTGAAATCAGGAGCGGGAAGCTTAACCGACCGAGCCACCCAAAGGTGCTGCATTCTTGTCTTAGTCCATTCAGGGTGGCTTATAAGCAAGAGAAATTTATTTCTTACCGTTCTGGAGGCTGGGAAGTCCAAGATCAAGGTGCTGGCAGACCGGGTGCCCGGTGAGGTTTCCAGGTACGTAGATGGCCATCTTCTCGCTGCGTTCTCACCTGGTGCAAAGGTCAAGGCAGCTCTGCAGGGTCTCTTCTGCGAGGCTCTAATTCCATTCGTGAAGGTTCCACTCTCCTGATCCCTTATCCCTGCCTCCCCGATGCCATCAACGTATGGATTTTGGGGGGACACATTCAGTCTGTAGCAACTCCAAAGGCTTTTCGTTTGGCTTTGTTTGGTGGTTGTACCACCGCGGAGAATGGCTTGAAAGGTCATCTCCAGAGACTCTCGAAGGTCTTGTTTCCTCCAGGGAGCCCAGTCTAAAGAAGGATGTTGGGGGAAAAAAAAAAGGACCTTGGAAATCAAAGCAAGGTTAAATATGTTTGCTATTAATTCCTCGTAGCAGTTTTGTGTGTGTGTGTGTGAGAAAGGGTACAAGCGAGCGAGGGGCAGAGAGAGAGAGAGAGAGAGAGAGGGAGAGGGAGAGAGAAAAAGAACGGGGCTCACCCAGGGCTCGTGTTTTACGCGAAGCGGGGCTCGAGATCACCCGGTGTCGGACTCAAACTCAAGAACTGTGCAGTCGTGACCGGAGTCAATGTCAGATGCTTAATGACCGAGCCACTCAGGTGCCCTGTTTCCTCATAACCACCTTAAGGGTTGGTTGTGTTCTTTCCATTCCACAGATGAGGCAACTGAGGTTCCTTCTCTAGATGAGAAGATGATATCAAATATTTCTGCGAACCTCAGTTTAGAAGTCATGTGAGTCATTTCTATGATGTCACGCGCTAGTCCCGTGGAAGAAGGCACTGGGGAGTTAGGTGCCCTGGTCTGGTTTGCAAAGGATGGAGTGGATACCACTGATGGGTGCGACTCACCCAAGGTCACCCCGAAGCATGAAAATAAATGACGCTGAGCCTCACCGTAAGAGTGTTTCCCTTGCAGGGGCGGCCCCGTGGGTTAAGCGTGTGACTTGCGCGACTCGGCTCAGGTCACGCTCTCGAGGTCCGTGGGTTCGAGCCCCGTGTCTGGCTCTGTGCTGACAGCCGGGAGCCTGGAGCCCGCTTCGGATCCTGCGTCTCCCTCTCTTTCTCTGCCCCTCCCCTGCTCACGCTCTGTCTCTCTCTCTGTCACTCAAGAGTGAATAAACATTACAAAAAATTTTTTTTCAAGGAAAGGAAAACATACAGGGAGTACATGAGTGTACAGGCGATGAGTAGGGCAGAAATGTTGGAGGTATTGCTGAAACGACCGATGTTTAGGAAAAGCACATCAAGTCCATTTTTATTTATTATTATTATTATTTTAAGTGTTTTTTGAATGTTTATTTATTTTTCAGAGAGAGAGAGACTCACGGAGTGCGAGCGGGGGAGGGGCAGAGAGAGAGGGAGACACAGAATCCGAAGCAGGCTCCTGGCTCTGAGCCATCAGCACAGAGCCTGACGCGGGGCTCGAACCCACGAACTTTGAGATCATGACCTGAGCCGAAGTCGTAAGCTTCACTGACTGAGCCACTCAGGTGCCCCTCGAGTTCATTTTTAGTTGACGAGGCCGAGTCCTAGGGAACACGTGGCTGGCTCCGGAGCCAGCGGGAGGGTCACTGAATGAACTCAAGAGTTCTGGTCAACGTTGGGAGGGCAGAGTGTGTCCTAGCCGGTATCTGCTTGGGCGTCTTTCGTTTTTCAATTTTTATTAAAACCATTTTTTAAGTTTATTTACTTATTTCGAGAGAGAGAGGGAGAGAGAGAAAGAGACAGAGAGACAGAGAGAATCCCAAACAGATTTCATGCGGGACCGGGCCAGGCCTGGGTGGATCCCAAGTTATCTTCAGTACCTCCCAAATATGAAAGTGCTTCTTTAGCCTAAGACCGGTGGTTCTTAACTGAGCGTGATTTCGGTCTCCTCCTCCCCTGGGGACATTTGGCAATGTCTGGAGACATTATCGACTGTCGTGATGGCGGGAGGGGTCTATGTTTTTGGCGTCTAGTAGATACTGGTCGCGGATGCTTCTAAACATTCTGCAAGGCGCAGCACAGCCCCCACAACACAGAATCATCTGGCCCGAGAACCGCGATAGTGGCCAGCTTGAGAAACTCTGCTTTTAAGGACCTCGCGGAGTCACGGACTCTTGAAGGCAGACAGGATCTGAGGATATCTTGAAGAGTACCGTCTTGCGGAGTGCTTCAAAGTACATTTTTCTGGGGCAGCTGGGTGGCTCAGTCGATTAAGCTCCCAACTCCTGATCACGGCTCGGGCCGTGATCTCACCGTTCGTGAGATCGAACTGTGGTTTGGGCTCCGCACCCGACCGCGCGAACCCTGCTTGGGATTCTCTCTCTCTCCCGCTCTCTCTACGCTTCACCCTCTCTCTGTGTCTCTCTTTCCCTCAAAATGAATAAATACACCTTTCAAAAATACATGTTTTCCTTTCTGGCCGTCTGTCATTTAGCAAGGCTTCCCCACATCTCGCTTTTGCTGATTGGGGCATAGACTGCAGGTGCGTATTTATAATAAACAAAGGTATCGATCAACACAAGTAGTAACTGGTTGCCGTGATCATCTTCGATCACTTGCTGCGGTAGTCCAAAAGCGGGTTCGATTCCTGTATCCACCATTTATGCCTGGAACGGCCTGGCAGGAGCTCTGCGGATTTCTGCAAGTTCTTTGTTTTGCTCTGCGTCGGAGGGGAGTATTTATGGTGGGATCTTGTCTAGATCACTCTGAAATTATTTTGTCTGTTAGTCAGGTGATGGTCAGGATCTGAAGCCTACCGTACGTGACCGACGTCAAAGAACAAACCACAGTCCGTTGTACCGATCTGTTTGTGTGCCGACCCCTTGCACCAGACGGCGTGCTCCGTGAGTGCGCGCCCCGTGTCATTCTCGTGGCTGTTCCCTCAGCGCCTAGCGTCTTGCCAGCCACCTGACAAGGCATTAGTAAATATTATTTACTAATTAGTTAATGAATTGTAACGAAAATATTATTTACACGAATGAATCCTACTTCTTACGGGGTGGTACGGAACTACGATCTTCCCTTTTATAGATGAGAAAATGGATATTCAGGTGGGTTAAGTTACTTACGCAAGGTCACACGGCTCAGGAGTTATTTTCTGGGCACTGGCTTTGAGGGACCAGAGTCCTAGATCATCCTGAGCGTCTTTGTTACTCTCTAAGGATCTCAGTCCCTTGATCCCACCGATGGGCACAGAATACCGGCTTTGTCAACCTGCCATGAAGGGAAGTTGCACTGCTCTGTGCCAAACCCGGGTCCTGGTTAAGAACTCGGGAAAAATGTGAGCTATTAGTAACGTGTGCATGTGTGTAACATTTCCCTTTAAGGAAAAAGAATAACATTTTGCCTCTGTGGGGATTAGTAGGAAAATAGCAATCGAGAGGCAGAAAGAGAGCCAACCTCTCGTCCCTTGTAACACTGTGAAAAATTAGCTCTTTTGCTTAAGAGCACACAGACCCTTGAGAAAAGTAAGACGTAAAACATAAGCAGAGAACAGATGCTGGGAAGATGCCATCTTTTATTGGCACTATTAGAGGGAAATATATGAACTGTATAATACCGTCATAAATACACTTATTTGTAACGTCAAAGTAACAATGCCAGCCACAGCGCGCGCCTCTTTCATTTTCTCCTCTCGAAATGCTTCCTATCCAAGCATAAAATCACAGGAAAATGTGAATAATATTTTCATTCATTAGGGATTCATAATGATACACTGGCGATGTTACCCTGCATTCTTCCGTATGAGGTTCTCTGCCTCTCTGCGAAAATATTTGTTCCTCTTTCTAAGTGGCAAAGCTTTTTCATTTAAAAACATTTTAAAAAGAATGAGGTCCTGGAGTGCGTATTTGACAAACCATCAGGTGGCTCTCAAACCTCCCCCCGCCTTCCCTATTCCAGTTGGCATGGGAACCTACTGTTCCCACCGAGGAAGCAGGTTGGGAGGAAATAATAACGTAGTAGAACAGAGAGTTAGCAAAGTTGCTTTGAAAAGACAAAATTGTGAACGTACTTGGCCCTTTTTAGTTCTTCTTTTTCTCTGCTACACACACACACACACACACACACACACACACACCCAACCATCTCACCAAACAACACAGTGAGGGGTGTCTGGGCTCCTGGAAGATGTTGACCATGTAATCATTTCTAGAAAAAAGGGACAGCACTCCCAAATTCTGGGATTAACGTGGCTTGTTTCCCTCTGGTTTTCTGAACGTAACATGCGTTTGCCCCCTGCGACTGAATCTGTTTTGGATTTTATTCTAACATGGAGCAGATTGTAATTTTTTCCCCCCTCGCGTTAAGATTTCTTTTATCCTAGGACAGGGAGCCTGACAAATTAATTTAGCTCGTGGAGGGGAATTGGTTTTTCTTCAAGTTTTCAGCTCAGTTGTTTAAGACCAGAAGTGAAATATTTTTATGGACAGAGGAGAGAGGGAGAAGGGGGGCAGTTGTATGTATGTGTGGATGGGGAGTAGGTTTGGATGAAATTAACTAGAAATTAACTAAATTTGAAACAAGAAAGAGGCTGGTTTTTCTGTCTGTTTGCCTTCTGTTTCTCCCAATCTTTCCCCAAGTCCCCGTTACGAAAAGCACAATGCTGACTCTATAGAATTTCGAAAATAGGCAGAACGTGAAGAAGAAAAAAATCACCTGTAATCTAACAGTAAGAGATAATCACTCTTAAACATGTTGATTTATTTCCTTCAGGTCGAGATGATGCTGCAGATAAATACAATTTCAAGTCATTTTTCATGTACCGTTATCTCATGAGCATTTTCTCCTAACGTCAGATATCCTTTAGGGTCCTAATGTAACATGTTTTTGCAGTTCTTGATTATGCCATGATTTTACCTGACCATTTTTAGTTGCCGAATATTTAGCTTTAAACGTTTTTATTATTGTGAACATCAGTGCGACGATCGTCTCGAGGCACAAATCAGTGCCCCGATCTGAATTCAAAGACCGTGGGCGTTCGGCCCGGGTGTTGCATAGAACGTCAGTGGCGAGGCGAGGTTGAATAGGTAGGTGAGAAATACATCTTGCCAGCCCCGGGATCCCACGCTAGGGACTTTGGATTTTATTCAAACAGTAACAATAGTAATCATGGTGAAAATGATAGCTAGGTAGTATTTAGTAAGTCCTTGCTTCTCACTAGACACTTTTCCAAGTAATTGTTATTTATTGCGTCATTTAATCCTTGCAGTGACACTGAGCCATAGGTAGGGGTTGCAAAACCGACGTATGAGAAGTCAGGCCATGTGGCCAAGATCCTAAGGCTACTGGGAACCCAGACTGCAGAGCTGACCTAGTTTGCCACTTTGACCCATTCCCTCGTAGCACTAGGGAACCACTGAGAGATTTGGGTGGCAGCGGGGGCCACGGTGAGTGGACTCGCATATTTAAAAGTCTGGTCTCTCTGTAGTGGGAGGAGGGTTGGAGGACGGAAGCCTAGAAGGAGGTAAGGCCAAATCCGAGAGAGGGACGGAGATCGTGAAAGCTGGTGTCAGCGGGGACAGATGGAAGTGGATGGATATGAGGAATGTTTGGGAGGTAGGGTTGCTAGGTTTGGATCTAGAAACAGAGGCAAGGAAACTTGAAGATGCCTTGCAGAGTTTGGCAGCTGGGTGGAGGGTGGGGCACGTGTTGAGCAGAAGGGACAACTGGATGGCCCGCCCAAGATCACTTAGCTTCTAAGCCAAGGGGGTGGCATTTTGACAGCTGAAGCCAGGGGTCTATGGTTCTGGAGATGGTCTGGGAGAAGCAGGTTGTGCTGAATGAGAGTCTTTTCAATAAATGGAGGAGAGGAGAACAGAGCCAGAATTTACACAACACAGACTGGAGCATTATCATGCCATGAAGGTCATCCCTTATCTAGAGGGACTGGAGGACAGAGCCTAGGGACAGCGAGGGGTGCCCTGTGCCCTCAGACTGCCGTGGGACACGCAGACACGTCTCTGTGCGCGGGGAAGGGTCAGGAGCCAGGAGGAGACGGGAGGTCAGGAGGGGGTCACTTCTTTCGTTGCCTGGCTCTAGGAAGCCACCCAGACAGAGACAACCAACTCCATTTAAGGACTCCTGTAAATTCTGTGGCTGAGAATCGGGGCCTGTTGATTTTGAGGAGAGGGGTCCTTACCACAGGTTCGGCCTTTCAATGTAAACCCAGTTGAATAAGGTTTCTTTTAGGGAGTTCTTCTGGCGAGTGAGGTGACAAAATGGGGGGAAGGTATGGGTTTTGGAGAGTGGCCATTCTAAATTCGAATCCCGGTGGTTCCATTTTTTGGTCTGGTTTGACTTCCTTGGCCACTTAATTATTGCAGCATAAAACAGGGATAATATGGTTACCCCAAAATGTAATACACAGCTGGCCCTTGAACAACGTGGGGGTGAGGGGTGCCCACCTTCCCCCCCACCTCAGAAGTTGAATGTCCGAGTATGACTTTTGATTCCCGAGAAATTTAACTGCTGGTAGCCTACTGTTGAGCAGATGTCTTACTGATAATACAGTTGATTCACACATATTTTGCATGTTACATGTATTGTGTGTTGTATTCTTACAATAAAGTAAGCTAGAGAGAATAATCTCTTTCTCTCTCTATCCGTATAAACCCCAGGGCTTGTGATAAGTAAACTATGTCAACATGAACTCCATTTTCTTTCCCCTACTGTCTTTTTCTTTTTAAGGTTTTAAAAATTAATTTACTATTATTAGTTTTTAAAGTTTCTTTGCTTTGAAAGAGAGAGAGAGAGGGGCGCCTGGGTGGCTCAGTCGGTTAAGGGTCCGACTTCAGCTCAGGTCATGATCTCGCGGTCCGTGAGTTCGAGCCCCGCGTCGGGCTCTGTGCTGACAGCTCGGAGCCTGGAGCCTGTTTCCGATTCTGTGTCTCCCTCTCTCTCTGCCCCTCCCCCGTTCATGTTCTGTCTTTCTCTGTCTCAAAAATAAACGTTAAAAAAAAATTAAAAAAAAAAAAAAGAGAGAGAGAGAGAGAGAGAGAGTTGGGGAGGGGAAGAGAGAGAGAGAATCCCAAGCAGGCTCCGAGCTGTCGGTGCAGATCCAGACACAGGGCTCGAACTCGTGAACTGTGAGATTGTGACCTGAACAGAAATCCAGAGTCCGACACTTAACTGACTGAGCCACCCAGGCGCTCCTCTTTTCCCTCCTATCTTGACCTTCTTCTCCACTGTGAAGGCCTTGACTGTCCCGCCAGTGTTCCCGGGCTTGTAGTTTTGTCGTTC
Source organism: Lynx canadensis (assembly GCF_007474595.2). Classification (NCBI taxonomy): domain Eukaryota; kingdom Metazoa; phylum Chordata; class Mammalia; order Carnivora; family Felidae; genus Lynx; species Lynx canadensis. The sequence goes on along the minus strand of NC_044314.2, from coordinate 81,929,184 downwards.
CTAATGTGACGGCCGGTCCCTGCCAGGCTGGTGGATTATCTGACGCTTGGGAAGCTCTTTATAATATTCTCACGCAGCACTCTCTAGTACAGCTCTCACACGTAGGTGTTAAGAACATTTCCATTTAACTGATGAGGAAACGGAGTCTCAGAGAGGCAGAATGACCAGCCCCGGCTCCGGAAAAGGTGCAATGGAAAGTTAGACCCGGGTCGTGTAAGCTTGGATTCCTTGTTCTTTATATAACTCATCCTACTCGTCTGCAGTCCCAGGGGGGAGGGGAGGGAAGCCCTGACCTCCAATGCAAACTGTCCCTAAGTTTAAAAATAAAGGACTGCATTTTCCATTACAGCAGTCCTCTCTGGCCTGGGAACGGATTGCACTAGCCAGGATCTCGCCCTTGTTCCTTCTCGCATGCTGGCAATGGCCCTCAGAGCTCAGAGATACCAGCTGTAATCCAGCTAGCCGTTGAACTTCGACCCCTTCCTTTCCATCAGCCCTCTCTTTCAGGACTCAACAACCCCATCCCGCCATGCACACACGCGAGCCTACAGAGGTTACACACTGGTATTTGTGTTTCCATCAAACGGACGATGGCCAGACAACAGGCATCCTGAGATGGTAGTTGACATCGGAAGCAAAAGCAAAACCCAGGAAACCAGGGTAAGTCAGCGCGTCCTGAGAGGGCGAATTATGACTTTCCTGAAGGTAGGGTATACGGAGTCGGCACAACCACGGCTTGGGGTTTAAGACGGTTTCGGGGTCCGTGTCTGAGCTTCGCCACTCACAGCTGGGTGGCTTTGTGCAACAGTCTCCACTTCTCTGAGACTCAGTGTCTCCGTTCCCTAGATCGGGATGTGTGTCGGCTAGTGGAGATTTCCATCCGTTTTGCTCACGACTGCAACTCCGGTGCTGAGAGCGGTACCCGGGACGTTTGGCCAGCGGCCTGTGGCGTGGACCTGTCACACAGAGCTGATCATCCTTCCCTCCCAGGGAGGTGTCGTGGGGATGCGAGGGGAAGAGGCACGCACGGTGCCGAGTGCAGCGTCTGGCCCATTGTGAGCGCTCCAGTAAGGCAGCAAGGATTGTTGTGATTGCCGAGGCCGAGAGCGGTGTTCTCGTAAAAGAAGGGAGAGGTCTCGTTCTGTCGTCTCCAGCTCTCGGGGCGGGACCCCCTCCGCCCCACGTCCTAGCGAGCTGGAAGAAGTGTTTTTGAAGTGCACAAGGGGAGCGGCAGGACTTGAGATTTGGCGAGGAGCTCCGTGTATTTAGAGGGGAGGCTGTCGCAATGAAGGAAACCAGAGAATTCGGTAATTAAAGACCCTCCTGCATCTGCAGAAGAGCGCCAAGGATTTGGATTTGGTGTCCAGCCAGCTGTCAGCTTGGGTGATTGTGCTCTGATGACCTCGAGGTCTCTCTGGGGATTTCAGGGGACGTAGTTCTGTCTCACGTCTCCCGCCAGCCCATAGCTTCTGTGTTGGAAGGGCCGTGTGGCAACAGTGGGAGGAGAGGTTGGGTTTGTCTTTGGGAGAGTCGGCCAACACCGGAGGGTCTCACTACACGGCTGTCCCAACACAACACCACCCTCCAGTGCTACATCACAGTCCGACTCAACAACACCCCTGATCAGACCCAGCATGGTGTGTGCCATTCTGAAATGGTTCCATAGCCCAACATGGCACCCGGGGGCAAAATAACGTAAGACGACGCAGGAGGACATGCTAATACTCCACCGCGAGAGTCGCGCAAACCCAGCAATGTCTTCGACGCAGCATGCCTCGACAGAAACCAGTCTTCGACCCGGTGTGGCTGCCCGAGACAACGAGCAGAGCCCCAAGCATTGGGGCTGGATCCCAAGCCGGATCAGCGCTGATACAGCGAAGCATAATTGGCCCAAGGCGATGGAAAGAGGACACCAAGTGGAAGGAGCTAGTGCTTTGGAAAACCCGGTCTCTCTCCCAACCACGCTTTGTGGCCGTGTATGACTGGGGTTTTCCCAGCCTTGGGAAATGAAGAAAGCCAAACTCCCTGGGGTTCGCCAGTGCGCAATAATTCCTCTGACCTTGACTCTTGTCTTTCTTTCTGCTTGTCCCCTTGGCCGCCATTCGGCTTGGCTAACCGTGATGGGGACGTCGGTGCCCGTTGGGGCCTTGGAGATAGCTCGGAGAGAACGTGGAGGGAAGGCGCCAGGCCTGGGGGGCGCGGCGGATGGGAATTCGCAGCATCGCCGGCAAGGGGGCGGGGGGCTGTCCACTGGCACCTCTGTGTGGTCTCCTGGCCCATCCAAGACAAACCCCAAACCCAACACTTGATTTGGCAGACGGGGAAAAATAGAATAAAGTTTGTTCTCTTTTCCAAGACGTGGGTGCAGGGATCCCAGGCTCTAGACTTCCACTCTTGGTCATTTTCCTTTTTAAACAAACCGCCTGGCTTTTAAGATCTTCAAAATCCCATTAAAGGCTTTTACCCCTTCATATATGGGAGGCGTCTGATGAAAGGGGGTAAAGGGAAGGGGAAAGATAATGGGGCCTCAGAGAACAGAGACCAGAGGCCTTAATTTCGCCTGTCTCCCCTGCCGGTAATGGTGTTGGATGTAAACAGTGCTCTGGTGAACGCTGGAGCGTGATTACAGGATGGCTGGGGAAAGAGGAAGTGTTTGCAAACCGCAAGGAGGAATGTCGCCCTTTGAAGGAGTTTGGCATTTATTTTTTGCCCCCCTCCGCTGTCCCCCCACAACCCCAACCCTACTGCTTCCCTGCACCGCTTGCTTCTCTGGGTTCTTGGTACTGTAAACACAGTGACAGAAATTAGATGTGGGCAAATCTGTTAAACATTTCAAGTCAGAGTGGGGCTGGTGGTTGTCTCCCTCCACGGGACATGCGAGACGAAACTAATAACTTCGTAATGGGTCTTTTGTTTTTGTCTGGGGACGGGAGGGAGGGGAGCGGAGGGCAGGGGCCAGGGCCGCGGAGGGGGCTGCCGGCTGGAAATTGGGGCCAGGCTGCTGTTATGGAAGCGACCCAAGCTTCCAGGGTTGTGGGGCCGAGAGGCCACGGCCGGTCCGGAACCCTCAGTGCCGTCGGGTGGGGGCGGCCAGTGACCGCCTCCCCCACCCCCTCCCCAGTCTGAAGGCTTCTCACCCACCACGTTGTGGGGCAGGCACCCTCTCTGGTCTCCCAGGCACGAAAGCACCCCTTCTTGACAGCTTCACGCCACGATCTTCTGCGGCTGCGTCTTTATTCGTTTCAGCCGTGAAATTCCCAGTGACGTCAGTGGGGTTCCCATGTGCAAGACACGTGCAGTCCGTGGGACCGCGGGGCGACACCGCGGAGCGGAGCGTTGGCCCTGTGGATTTTATGCCTGCATGTTTGGCTGTCTGGAAACGTCTGCCTGGGATCAAGTTCATGTTCTTAATTCTGCTCAGATGGTCGGGGTGGGAGCCTGCAAACCCGCGGCTCGAAGCTCCGTCCGGCCATCCTCTAATTAATTCAACTGATACACATACGGAGGGCGCGCCCTGTGGCCGGTGGGACTAGGTGTTGGGGATACGGTGGGGAGTGAGAGGTGCTTGGCCTTCGCCTTCAGGGGAGTGTTGTGCGTGAAACCAACAAATTCACGAATGATGATGAAATATTCACAGCGTATTAGGAGCCACAAGGAAAGCGGGAGCTAGGTGGTATAGAATGAGGTGCCAAATCTAGTCTGGGGGAGGAGGTAGGTCCAGTGGCCCATTCTCTATCTTTAATGGAAGCTTGCAACAGGCACTTGTAACCCGGGGTCTAAGGACACTTGGTTTTCAGGAGTCTTACGAACTCCAGGGCACCGGGGCGCCTCGGTGGCGCAGTCGGTTAAGCCTCCGACTTCAGCCAGGTCACGATCTCGCGGTCCATGAGTTCGAGCCCCGCGTCGGGCTCTGGGCTGATGGCTCAGAGCCTGGAGCCTGTTTCCGATTCTATGTCTCCCTCTCTCTCTGCCCCTCCCCCGTTCATGCTCTGTCTCTCTCTGTCCCAAGAAAAATAAATAAACGTTGAAAAAAAAAATTAAAAAAAAAAACAACAACTAACTCCAGGGCACCAACTGTCCTCAAAGGTATCCAGAGTGGATGTTTCCCATCTTGTCCTGGACTTTTCCAAGGATCGAGGTACCGCAACCCCCCTTACCAGAGCCCGTTCTGGTGTTTTAGCCCTCCTGGCTGCGTGCCTCGCGTCATTTTGGTGCTTTATTAATTATAACTACAGTTAACAAGAGGGGAGGCATTTGATGTCTACTTAAATAAGGCACTGTGCTTAACGAGGCATGCTGCCGAACATGATTGGATGTCATTTTCACGGAAGCCTTCAATGCAGAAACCGCAGCTCAGAGAGGGGGTCCGTTCCCCGAGGTTACACAGCTATTAAAGGAACGAACCAGGGTTCCGACCCAAAACTTCAAACTCCTAGTCCGCAGTCTTCCCTAGCAATACCCTGCCCTCCGTAGCCTCTTAGGTCTTCTGTTTGTGTCTTTTCCATCAGATTTTAGATCCCTAAGGGCAAGGAACATACATTTTAGCCTCACTGCTATCAACATCCTCAAAAATACACATGGAATTGACTATCTGTTATTAACACCCTCAGAAATACACACGGATCACTGGGGATACGTGATACCTCAAGTCCAATTACTGCCTCTCCTCTGTTGCTGTCAAAGTTCCATTTATGCGGGTGATGCAGTTTTTTTTTTTTTTTAACGTTTATTTATTTGTGAGACAGAGACAGAGCGTGAACGGGGGAGGGGCAGAGAGAGAGGGAGACACAGAATCCGGAGCAGGCTCCAGGCTCCGAGCCATCAGCCCAGAGCCCGACGCGGGGCTTGAACTCACGGACCGCGAGATGGTGACCTGAGTTGAAGTCGGACGCTTAACCGACTGAGCCACCCAGGCGCCCCCGGGCGATGCAGTTTCTCTCCCTCAGATTCCATGTGCACATTCCCTTTCGTTTCTTCTCAGGACCGTCACCTCGTTGCCCATTTCTGCCACTCCCGTACTCTCCTTGGATTCTCTGGTTACTGCTTGCACGCATGGAACTTCCCAGAGGGACCCATGTCAAAAGGAGATCTTTACAAGTATTAGCACAGTTGAGGTGCAGGCTGCTTGTGGGCTCCAGGGGCTCTCGGGGTCTCCGGCTTTGTCCAGTCACCCAGAGAACATGGGGTAGATATGTGATTGCCACTCTTTCTTTGCTACTCTTACGCTGAGAAGTGGACCCTCATGGCCCTCTTCTTGAACCGGACCTGACGGTACTGACTTGCTTGGCCGATAGAATGTGCTGGAATGCTATTTTAGGACTTCTAGGCCTAGGTCAGAAGAACCTTGCAGCTCCCTCCTGAGCCTCTTGGAATACTTGTTCTGGGAACCGGCAGCCAGGCAGTGAGGGAGCACAAGCAGTCCACGAAGAGGTGTATCTGGACGAGACCCAAGGTCCCAGGCTGCCATGACAACCTTGCCATGTGAATGAGTCATCCTGGAGGGGAGTCCTCTCCCCCCAAATGAACCGTTCCATCTAACTGATGACCACGGAACAGAGATGAGCCGTGTCCGCTGAGACCTGCGTTACTGGATCGTTCGTTACACAGGAGTTGATAACTGGCGTGGAAGTTTTCTTCTCCTCCAAGACTGGTTGTCGGTCTTCCTGAAGCAGGGTAGGGTCGGAGGAGAAACAGGAAACCTTGGGCTAGTGTGAGAAATTTTCAAGATTCCCTTCGCTGGACCTTGTTTTTCAAGCATGCCTCTATCCTTAAGAGCTTTTTCTTTGGGGGAGGGGGGTGGATTGATATAGCAGATCAATTCCACAATTGGAGCTCTGAGTGTGCCCTTTCTTCCTTTACTTTAACTTTTATGTACTGAGATCATCATCAGAGCCAATAGCTGGTCATTTATAAAGCGCTTTTATATATGAAACACACCATCCCAGGCACATTCCACACATTAACTCTTTTATTTTTCACAGCAACCCTCAAGGAAGGCGCTATTATCTTTCCCATTTTACGGATGAGAAAATGGAGGCATAACGAGATTAAATAACTTTCCCCAAATTATTTCCTCCTACTAAGTGGCGGAAGCAAGAATCAAACCCCGAATCAGTGCTCTTAAAACGGCTCTCTGTATTCTTTTCCAGGGCCTGTCACAGTGCTAAACGTAGGGTTTAGAAACACACTGGTGATAATCACAGTTAGGCATCGTGCTAAATGCTTTGCTAAAATAACATTCTCTCATTTGAGCTTCACAACAATCATGCAAGTCAAGGGCTATTATTTTCCCCATTTTACCGCTGAGAAAAATCAAGGCTTAGCGACATTAAGGGACTGGTTTGAGGCCACATGGTGGGCCGACCATAGAGGCTGTGTCCTTGGCCGCACTGTGCTTGATTGTTGCCCTCTGATTTTTCAGTCGGCCGGGGGAGGACAGACCAATGAGCAGGTACAGTATGAAGCCACATAAACTCTATATGAGAGATGTATCAGACGCTGGGGCAAGAGAAAGAGAAGAGCAGGTACCCTCCTTTGCCCAGGGAAATAGGAGAAGGTTTTTTTTTGTTTTTTTGTTTTTTTTTGTTTTTAACAGGTGGCAGGAACTCAGCGACCCCCCGAGTCATGGGATTCTGCCAGTCACACGGAAGACAGAGAGTTCGTTCCAGGTGCAGGTGGAGGTGAGGCAGGGAGAGGGTACAGCAAGAAAAAAAGGTGAAGAAACTATGAAGAAATGCACAGAAGGAAACTTGCAGTGGATTCCTATTGCTGGGGAAACCACCGGACAAGGAGGCTGGATTGAGAAGGGAGTTTTGTGCCGTACCATGTACTTTGGGCACATCTCTGCCAAGGACAGTGCTTTTAAGGGGGTGGGCACTGACTCAAAACTAAGGGGATGTCGACGGGAGCCTACCTCTGATCCAGCCACCTTGGCTCCAGCCCCTCCCCAGCTGTATAAGAGCAGCATTTGCAGAAAGCAGAGTTCTCTGCGATTCGTATAAGCCTGTCTCACGCCCCAAGAACACATCATTTATTTCCTATAAGTGCCTGTCTCCCTCTTCCTCCAATATGCTCAGGGTTACAACTTTCTCCGCTTCCTGGGGGAGTTGCCCACCCCACGCAGTCATTACTCACTTCATAAAGGCTGTCTCCAACCCTCCTTCTCAGCCTTTTTTTCCTGACCCTTTGCAATGACCAGTTAAAGGGCAAGCATGCTGCCTCTTTACTTGTGAAAAACAGCCGCCATTTTGGATCTCACCTGGAAATGGACGCCCCTAGGGGAAAGCATCCTTTTCCTGCCCCTTCCTTTTCTTAGTTTGAAGTCGGCGTAATTTATTTTGTGCCTGCCCACTTCTTTTCTACACATCCAACCAGGAAAATGGAGATTTATTTCCTTATAACTTAATTATAAAATTGATCTCATGCTCATGCTCATGTGATGTCGAGATGGATTAGGGGTGGTGAATACAGGCTCCCAAGTCAGGACTATGGCTGTGAATACAACTTCATTTCATCTCTTTGGGTGTCATTCTTCTGGTGAGATGAAGACGTGATTCCTGCTCAGTTCGTCTCTATCGCGGCCGGTGAGGTGGACGGAACAGATAGGCAAATGTGGTTCATCTCACACACCTACAGGTAACAGAGTATCCGTACTCATGATGTTGGCCGTAGCCGAATCAGGGATAACGATGGCGGTTGGAAATGAAAAAGAATAGATATGAGCCCGATTGCATGAGTTTGAATGCCACCCCCTCTATTTGATAGCCGTTTGACTTTGGGCAAGGTGTTTGGCCTCTGTGTGCCTCAGTTTCCCCAACTTTAAAAAAGATAACAGTATCTGCCTCCAAAGGTTGTCGTAAGAGTTAAATCAAGGAATACGGAAGGGCTTGGAGTAGTGCCTGGTGCATATTAAGCACTATTGGATGTATGTAACTGTTATTATCATGATTTACAACTTGTTTCTACATTTGATTACGGAAACATTGACTTCCTCTTTTGATGGAAATACGTCTTCAGTTTCAGAAGCTCGCATTCTGTAATTCATTCCCGTGAACAACAAAAACCAGCAATACTAAGAACTTGGTGGTAAATGGACCCCTCCATCCTCAGAAGAGCGTATTATTTACAAAAAGGGAGTTTTGGGGCGCCTGGGTGGCTCAGTCGGTTGAGCGTCCAACTTCGGCTCAGGTCAAGATCTCGCGGTCCGTGAGTTCGAGCCCCGCGTCTGGCTCTGTGCTGACAGTTCAGAGCCAGGAGCCTGTTTCTGATTCTGTGTCTCCCTCTCTCTCTGCCCCTCCCCCCCCCTCTGTCAACAATAAATAAACATTAAAAAATAAAATTAAAAAAAAGGGAGTTTTGCCATCAAGGTCCTAACCGCACCAGGCTCTTCCTAGATTCTTTGTTGCACAACTTGAAGGGACAAAGCAGTGGAAATTGAAGGAGTTCATCCTAATACAGTTCACCGATTTGGTCTTAGTAGGGGGTTAGCTGATAGGCACTGCACACGCAGTTGTAGCGAGAAGCCCCTTTGTGGTTTTTGTGAGTGTGCCTTTTTTTTTTTCTTCATGAGAACCTCGCTGGTCACAGCTCTGATAAAACTACCTGATGCCGTCCGGGCTTCGACTCCCGAGGAACCACAACTAACGCTTTGAGAACGCCGGCGTTTTTGGAGGAGGGAGGCATGTTCTGCTTAGCCATTCAAGGGATGGTGAAACTTGAAAAAAAGAGAAAAACAAAGAAGCAAAAAATGTATGAAAGAGATTAAGGCCTGGTATGAAAACTATTTTTATAGGCAGTTTGGTCTCAGCTTTGAAGTTCAATAGGGAGTGATGTATTGCTATCAGCATGGATTTCACACCTATTCAATTCTGTAGCCAGGTAATGATGAACGCGTCCTTCGGGTATAAAATAATGGAACAAAATTAAGGCAAGCTGTGAAATGGCTCCCTTGCTTCAAGTGCATCTCCGGGAGAGAGGTGCATTTGCCCAGAGTGTGTTTAAACGTTTCCCCCTCTTTGAATTAGAAAGGTAGTGTGACAGCATTCATTTCTTTCTTCTTTTCTTTCTTTCTTTTTTTTTTTTCCAAAGAGGAAAAAAAAAAAAAAGATCGCTCAAACCCTAACACCCAAGACCAACATATTTTCGTTTCTCTTTAAAAAAAAAAAAACTTTTTTTAAATGTTTATTTCTTTTTGAGACAGAGAGAGGCAGGGCACGAACGGGGGAGGGGCAGAGAGAGGAGACACAGAACCGGAAGCAGGCTCCAGGCTCCGAGGCATCAGCACAGAGCCCGACGCGGGGTTCGAACTCACAAACCGCGAGATCGTGACCTGAGCCGAAGTCCGAGGCTCAACCGACTGAGCCCTCCCCCCCCCCCCCCCCCCCAGGCGCCCCGACATATTTTCGTTTCTGCGCGATGCTTCTTAGCCTTGGTCCACACCACGTGATTACAGCATTGCAGACGGAATTTACTCTCCAAGCGGTTTTCATTCTGAACCGGGTATTTTATCACCCCGCCTCCCTTTTCCCTGGTGAACAGGCAAACCTAGAGCCCCGACATCGCGGCCTGGCTTGCGAGGCGAGAATTGTCGCATCTTTGCTGCCAAGTGTCCTGTCTGAAATGGTACCCAGCTTACCGGGTTCCCGCTTTGCTTTTTGTTGTGAAAGGTTTTAAAAGGGAATGCGTGAGGCGCGCCCCCGGCCCCGTCTCTGCAATAAGCAAGGTTCATTTACACGGTTTGCCCACACGGAAAGCCACTGCGTCCAAGTTTGGACGCATAATCACTGGCCTTCAGGGTTTATCGCTAGGCCACCCCCCCCCCCCCCCCCCCCCCCCCCGCAGATCTGCCTCTTGGACCTGAGTCCCGGCAGAGGACCCAGCCTGCTTCTCAGGGGGCCATGGGTAGCTACCACCAGCACCTGACTCTGGAATTACTCGGGGGTCCCCTCCCCTCAGCCTGCCAAGCTTGTCTGGTCTTAGGGTTTCCGTCTCTGTCACCCCCACTGCCTGAGACCCCCCCTTTCCACACCCTTCCTGTCACTTAGGTCTCTGCTCCAATGCCACCTTTTCAGAGGCCCTCCCCGGCCACCCTAGCCACCATTCGGTCCCCCATCGCCCTATGATTTCCTCTCTTGCACTTGCCCCTCTCCAAAATGACCCTGCCGGTTTATCTGTGCATGTGGGCGAGTGTCTGGCTGTCCCCTAGCCCCGACATTTGTTTCCTTCATGTACATCCACACCTGACATCATACTTGGCACACATCGGTTTTCAATTAACAAATTGGTTTTCAATTCAGAAATGCTCAGTGAACGAACGGCAGCCTAGCTCACTTACTCAGATCCCCGCCTGTTCCATTTCAAGCCCCCACTTTAAAAAAATTATTAAAGTCATGGCGCCTGGGTGGCCCGGTCGGTTAAGCGTCCCACTTCGGTTCCGGTCACAATCTCGCGTTCTGTGTGTTCGAGCCCCGCGTCGGGCTCTGGGCTGATGGCTCGGAACCTGGAGCCTGCTTCCGATTCTGTGTCTCCGTCCCTCTCTGCCCCTCCCCCGTTCGTGCTCTGTCTGTCTCAAAAATAAATAAGTAAAGACATTAAAGACATGAAACAATTAATAAACTAAATTTTAGAGCAGTTTGAGTTTCACAGCAAAATTGAGTAGAAACTTCAGAGACTTCCCATATATCCCTCCCCCCCCCATCTACGTTCCCACCGGAGGGGCACATTGGTTGCAATCGATGAGCCTGCATTAACAGGTTGTTATCACCCAGAGTCCGTAGTTCCCATCCGGGCCCCCTCTCGGTGTTGCACATTCTGTGGGTTTGGACTGACGTACATTGACACGTATCCATTGTTGTGGTATCATTACGGGTTAGTTTCGCTGCCCTGACACTCGGACTTCCCGATGTTAACAGTGATTAGCATTTATGTGGCACCAACGGGTGGCGAGCGGGCCCTGTGTGCGAGCGGGCCGTGCTAAGGGGCTTGCGTGCACGGTCGTGTTTTGTTCTAACAACCCCGAGTTGTAGGGGTCCTCCCCATATGCTTCTCCTTCTTTCCAGTTTTCTCCCAACCGGCTCCCTCCTTCGTGGTCCCCACCGGCCCTGCCGTCCAGCTCCTCCTCCGCTACTCCCTCCAGCCTTGACTTAGCTTTTCTGCTTTCACCCTCGGGACGTCAGGGTCTGCGGACCATTTGGCCAGATCTCGCTTTGGAGATCTACCGGGCCAGCCCCTGAAGACGGAGGAAGGAAGCGTCTTTTAGAAATTCAGTGAAGCGTTTATTCAAGTCTCTGCCAGGTGTTGGTGACAGGGAGGACTCCACCGTGGTCTCTTCTGAAACCTGTACAGGGTTTCCCTCCCTCCCGCCTTCCCCCCTTCCCTCTGTGCTCCTCCGAGCCTGCGAACTCCCTTTCTGCAGGCTTCACCAGAAACAGGGTGAGGGAGGTGGGAGGCAGCTGCCGTGATGGCCAGAGAAAGGCCACTCAGATGCACAGACAGATGGCAGAGAGATGGGCCCTGGGACTGAGTGGAAAGCTCAAGGCCCTAGGTGGTCAGGGGGAGCGTGTCCCTGCCCACCACGCGCCTCCCTGATCTTGGAGCTTGTCCCCGCCCACGACGCACCTCCCTGACCATCGGGTGGGAAACATGGCACCAGGCCCTGGGTACCACCGTTTGTCCATTCTGGAGAAAGGCTCCCCATGTGCTCTTATTTTTGGATGCTCAGAAGTTGCTAGAGCACCCACAGATCCTTGCATTAGAGGTGTGTGTGTGTGTGTGTGTGTGTGAGATAGAGAGAGAGAGAGAGAATTGGTACAGAATGAAGAACTTCTTCATCTCCAAGAGCTTTCTCCTCCCAACAAGCTGCCCGTCTTGGGACACCATCATTCCCAGACTCGCCCTGTCTACCAACGGCTGGAGACTTGATCAAAACTTACCTGACGTCCTCCTTACCACCCCCCAACTCTGTTCCTCATGTTTACCGCTTTGCTCCCCACCCCGCAGATCTTGTATCAGCAACAGTGTATCTCCCTGCCCCTCAGCTGCACCCTTTAGGCTCAAGTGAGGCTCCCAGACATTGAAATCCAGCAGGAATCTCACTTCCCTCTTGTCCCCAGTTGGCTGTACTTATGCTATCCGCTAACTGCGCCCCCCCCACCCCCGCCCCGCCCCGGTGCCCCAGAAGGTTAATTTCTACTCTTTGTTTCACATCTGGGGAAACTGAGGCACACAGTCATTCTATAGCTTCCCCATGGTCACACAGTACATGAGCAGCCCAGCCTCAGACCCAAAACCCAAATCTGTGTGCCTCCAAAGCCCCTTTGTTACCCTGTGGCCTTTTATTATATATATAGTATATACAGTATATACTATATATATTATATATCATGTATATAATATATATTATATATGCTATAGTATATATTATATATATAATATATATACGTATGCATATATAGCATATAATATATGTATACATAGTATATATTAGTATAGTATATATATTATATAGTATATAATATACAGTATATTATATGTATATATAGTATATAATATATTATATATAATGTATATACTATATACTATATATGCTCTATATACTATAGTATATATTATATATAATGTATATAATATACACTATATATATACTATAGCATATAGTATATATAGTATATATTATATACACTATATATAGTATACTATATATAGTATATAGTATATATATATATATAGTATATATAGTATACTAGAGTATATTATAGTATAGTATATATAGTATACTATATATAGCATATATAGTATATAGTATAGTATATATTATATATAGTATATATATAATATACTATTACACTCTCCAGATGGCTAGGAAATTAGAAGCAAAAACGATTGATTACTGAGTGCACAGATGCCCCCCTCATGGGCCTCAGTTCCTCCCAGAGCCTGCCATTGAGTTGGAGATGGGGCCACCAACTCATAGCTCACCTGGCTTCACTACACGCCTGTTTCTACATCTGTTAAATGGGCTTAATAATAGCCAGGGTGTTGTGGGCCAGATGAGGTAACGTTTGGACAAGTTCTTTGAGACGCCTTGGATGAAAGGTGCCAGAAAAGTGCCAAGGGTTATTAAGGCGGAGACATATGCTGTGCCTAATTTAGGATTCCCCGTATTTTCCCACTTGGCAGAGTCGGCGGTGATCACGGACTCAGAAAATATTTGCCAGGGCGGGCAATACCCCAACGTCAGGCTTGAGCCGTGACAGCAGAGGGGATGGGTTGCGGTGGCTTTACCCGGGAACGTCGCCTCATTTCTTGCTGGTGGTCTGTCCTCCCACGTGATCCCGCAGATGCACGGCCCTTGGCTGGGGCTGAAGGCTGTACGTGGAAGGGAATACGGGATGTGTGGAGGCTCTGCGGAATGGCTTGACCCCAATACGGTTCAGCCCCTGTGGGGAAAGATGGTGACGGTTGTGTCTTTAGCCGTCCCACGAGCCTGGAAGTCAAGCAAGTGGGGAGCAGGTGAATTTAATAGCTACCTCTGAGTGGAATAGATGGGTGATGAATAGGTTTTACACAGTTGTGCCCGCCCCATCTCAGAAAGGTGCAACCTCGGTGGGAGAAGAACTAAAAAAGCCAAAAAAGAAAATAATAAAAGATCCCTGTCATCGTTCTGCTTCTCTTTTCATCATGCTGTCCAGTTACACAGATGATTATGTTTTTTTAACGTTTATTTATTTATTTATTACAAAAATTTTTTTCAGTGTTTATTTATTTTTGAGAGACAGAGACAGAGCATGAGCAGGGGAGGAGCAGAGAGAGGGAGACACAGAATCCAAAGCAAGTTCCAGGCTCTGAGCCATCAGCACAGAGCCTGATGCGGGGCTCGAACTCATGAACGGTGAGATCATGACCTGAGCCGAAGTCAGACACTTAACTGACTGAGCTGCCCAGCTGTCCTGATGATTATTTTTATTTATTTATTTTTTTTTAATTTTTTTTTCAACGTTTTTAATTTATTTTTGGGACAGAGAGAGACAGAGCATGAACGGGCGAGGGGCAGAGAGAGAGGGAGACACAGAATCGGAAACAGGCTCCAGGCTCCGAGCCATCAGCCCAGAGCCTGACGCGGGGCTCGAACTCACGGACCGCGAGATCGTGACCTGGCTGAAGTCAGACGCTTAACCGACTGCGCCACCCAGGCGCCCCCTGATGATTATTTTTAAATAGACTTTTAATTTTAGAACAGTTTTATTTATTTATTTTTTAAAGTTGTGTATCTTGAGAGAGGGAGAGAGAGCGCACGAGTGGGGGGAGGGGCAGAAAGAGAGAGAGAGAGAGAGGGGGGGAGAGTGAGAATCTCAAGCAGGCTCCGAGCTGTCAGCACAGAGCCCCATGTGGGGCTTGAACTCACAAACCATGAGATCATGATCTGAGCCGAAGTTGGACACTCAACCGACTGAGACACCCAGGCGCCCCAATTTACTTACTGTTTTTAAAGTTTATTTACTTTGAGAGAGACAGAGCATGAGTAGGGAGGGGCAGAGAGAGAGGGAAACAAACAGAGAATCCCAAGCAGGCTCCGTGCTGGTCAGTGCACAGAGCCCGATGTGGGGCTCGAACCCATGAACTGTGAGATCATGACCGGAGCCGAAATCAAGCGTCAGACGCTCAACCGACTGAGCCACCCAGGCGTCCCTAGACTAGTTTTAGATTAACAGATAATTGTGAATGGAGGGTTGCCATATATCCCATGCCCGCTTTCTCATAATATTCCATCATGTTGACATAGTACCTTTCTTGTAGTCCGTGAACCATTACGGGTGTATCATCATCACTGAGGTCCACACTTTATTCAGATTCACTGATTTTTCTTAACGCCCATTTCCTGTCCCAGGGTCAACTCCGGGGCAACACATTACGTTTAGTTGTCAAGTCTCCCTAGGCCCATTGACAGTCTTCCACACTTCTCTTCTTTTGGATGACCTTGATGGTTTTAAAGGAGGGCTAGTCCATCGTTTCTCGGCCTTTTGGCCAAGATCAAATGTAGTATCTGTTCTTATCAGTTTAAGGGATCGCTAGTCAGGGATTTTGTAGACTCTCCCTCAGTTGGGGTTTGGAGAATATCTCTCAGTTGAGAATCTCAAATGATTTTCTTATGATTAGACTGAGGTTATGGGTTTGGGGCAGAAAGGCCACATAAGAGGCTAGTTGCCGTGCTCATTACACCTCATCAAGGGTATGTATTTATTGCTGTTGATGTTAACTCTTGTCCCGTGACTTTGGTAGTGTTTTTCAGGAGCCGATTATCTCTCTGCATTTATTTTTCTATCATGACACAGTCTAGCCCCATAGAAAATGCTGCGCTTTAGTTGCTCTGTTGATGCGTGTTTTAAACTTCATGAGGATTTGTTCGGAATGTTTCTCTTCTGCCCATAGTTCTATGCTCACTGAGTACCTAGAAAAGTAGGACATGGATCTTGTTTTTTTTTTTTTTTTTTAAACTTGAATGAAGATAGATGGTCCATATTAACATAGGAAACGTGGTATCTGAGGAGGAGTGTATGTATCAGTGTTGGATGGATGGAGGAATAAATGAATGGTGTCTCCAGCATGCCTAGAGGAATGACAAGCCAACTGGCTGGGTCATTCAAGTTCACGTAGCGTATTTCTCCCTGTAGTGGAGGGAGCTGCCAAGTGCCATCGATTTTCACCCAACCTGCACCTCCTTGCTTTATCTCCTGTGCACCAGGTGCCTTCCTGGTTATAATTCCTTAAGGGAAGGGAATGGGTTGATTGGTTAGCATAAGCCTGCTAGTTTTCTTGGATGCTCTACTCCTTACATTAATGAAGACACTGACACTAGACGCGTTCCTTTTTCCCCGGAGAATTTGGACTTTGCATGCATGACTCTAATTCCCCTCAACAAATATTGGTGGAGTGCCTCCACCAATGTGACAGGCACCGTACTCGAACCTGTTTGCTTAGGGGTGCCTGGGTGGCTCAGTCGGCGAAGCGTTCAATTTCGTCTCAGATCACGTTCTTGTGGTTCGTGAGTTCAAGCCCCATGTCGGCTCGGTGATGACGGCTCGGAGCCTGGAGCCTGCTTCGGATTCTGTGTCTCTTCCTCTCCATCCCCTCTCCCCCCACCCCAACTCATGCGCTGTCTCTCTTCTCTCTGTCTCTGAAAAATAAACATTGACAAAAATGAAAAAATATTGAAAAAAAGAACGTGTTTGCTAAGTAAGACCGAGATGGCCGCATCCCCAGGGAGCTCACAGTCTCCCCAGAGAAGGTTGTCATGGCCGCCTTTGGATGCACGATTTGCTGAACAGTTGAAATGTCATCAGGAGACGCCTTCCCTGCTCTTCACTGGCACGCAGTGCTGGAGTGAACAGGAAGCCCCTTGTGTCATTTACAGTCTTGGGGTCCTTTAATAGTGACAGAGGAAAAGAGGCCCACCTATGAAAGATGGTAGGCATCTTAGATAAAGGGGCCATCATCACTGACTCCTATCGGAGGAGAGACAAAATTAGAAACAAGACTAGTTTCCGATTCAGCTCGTGACTTCATCTGCCCTCCTGCCTTACTTGACAGTGTAACACACGCCTCTGTCTACCTCGGTTCTCTCCATCAGACTTGCTGTCTTTCTGGTATAACTGAAGTTTTACTTTCATGCTCCCATGAAAACCCACTCCGGTATCTTCATCCGTCCGGCTATTTCATGAGCCAGCTCAGAGGTCATTGATGGAGATGCTTTGCTGCTGGATGAGGATTTGCAAAGCCTTTCACCCGATCAGGACGCTGGAGGGATTTTCCCTGGAGCTCGGAAGACCGGCTCAGGAAGGATGCTGCAAAGTGGATCCAGACCTTAGTTCTGTGATGTGGCCTGGTGCCCAAGTCTTTCTTCAGCTATCAGAGAGGAATAACCCCCCTCCATTTCATGGAATCTATAAAAGATGATGTATTTGTAAACTGCAAAGTCCTCCAGTAATGGAGAAGAAAGTGGTTTGGAGAGTCACCAGATGGGTGGCGAGGACCTTGTCTTGGTCGTGGTTTGAATCCCCAGCACTTTGCGCAGTGCCTGTGCCTGGCAGGATGTCAATTAATGCATGCTAAATGAATAAATAAATGAACGGAGATGGATGGATGGAGGAGTGAATGGATGGATAGAAGGATGGATGGATGGATGGATGAATGAATGAATGGAGATGGATGGATGAATGGATGAGTGAATGGATGGATAGAAGGATGGATGGATGGATGAATGAATGAATGGAGATGGATGGATGGATGAGTGAATGGATGGATAGAAGGATGGATGGATGGATGAATGAATGAATGAATGGAGATGGATGGATGGATGGATGGATGAATGAATGGATGGATAGAAGGATGGATGGATGGATGGATGAATGAATGAATGAATGGAGATGGATGGATGGATGAGTGGATGGATAGAAGGATGGATGGATGGATGGATGAATGAATGGAGATGGATGGATGAATGGATGAGTGAATGGATGGATAGAAGGATGGATGGATGAATGAATGAATGAATGAATGGAGATGGATGGATTGATGACTGGATGGATAGAAGGATGGATGGATGAATGAATGAATGGAGATGGATGGATGGATGAATGAATGAATGAGTGGAGATGGGTGGATGGATGAGTGAATGGATGGATAGAAAGATGGATGGATGAATGAATGAATGAATGGAGATGGATGGATGGGTGGATGGATGGACGGACAGATGAATAATGAATGAATGAATAAATGAATGAATGAGTAAGAGTAATCATCAGAGCCCTCCTACAAATGAATCTTTTCTCTCCAGCTCCTTGTGATTAGAGGAGGGCAATCATCCCAAATTTGGCTTCTGCCTTACAACTGTTTTGTGGCTTTGAACCAGCCAACTAACCTGTCAGTTGCCTTGCTCATAAAGGAATGATAATGACATCTGCTTTGGGGGCTGGTGGTGTAGTGGGTGTTGAGAGAATTAATTGGGTGGTGGTAAACGGCTTTGAGATCTCCAGATGAAAGGTGCCGTTGCGGTGAGCTGTTATTAACCTTGTTACGTTGGGTTTCCTCTCCCTGCTTCTGCCTCCTCAAGAGTGACTCCTCTCAGCCTCCAGGGGACTCATGGTGCCCCAGAAGCAAGTTTTACTTGGAGAAGGAACCTGTCTTTCATTGGACTGACTCTTCCCTGGGGTCATTTGGCAGAAGGCTCCCAGGTGCGAGGGATATAATCCTAGGAACTTGGCTGTCCTGCCTCATTTCCCTCCAGAAGGATTGATCTTCCCAAATGCCAGCCAGGTGCTGCAGTACACAGCAGCCTGAACACAGCGTCTCTTTTTCCTCTTCCTGGCGTGATAAAAGGGGGGACCCCTCTAGATCCTATTTTCAGGGATCTCACCTGTTGGTAAGGCCAGGCCTTAGAACTAGGGACTAGGTGTTTACCATCTGGTGGCCCAAGAGATGTGGGATTCATTTACAGCCGGGACCAGATCACAGCCTCCCTCCTTTCCATATGTGGTACCCCAGGAGGAAGGCATGAGATACGTGTGTCTTTCCATTTATGCCTTTCTGAAAGAGGACAAATGTCACAGGCAGTGCTGACCGTGCAGGATTTGGGGGAAGATTTCATTCATTGGTGCTTTTCCCCTCCCCCCTCCTCCTCCTCCTCCTTTTAATTTGAGAGAGAGAAAGGGAGACAGAGAGGGAGAGTCTTAAGCAGGTTCCATGCTTAGTGCAGAGCCTGATGTGGGACCTGATCCTGCAACCCTGGGATCATGACCTGAGCTGAAATCGAGAGTCGGACGCTCAACCGACTGGGCCACCCAGGCGCCTCGTGAATTGGCGCATCTTAAAGTGTCTTCCTCTACTTCCGAGGCTGCTCCTGGGATTCCTTTTGCTTCTAAAGAGTCCGGCTTTGTTCCTTGCACTTCCCATCCCAGCAGACATCAAGTTCCCAGATCTAGAAGCACGGACACAAGCCTGACCTCATTTTTGACCCCCGTGGCCCGTCACTGTCCAAGGATAGACTTTCTCGTGCTTCCTGGATTCTGTCCACTCTCTTCTATCTCCATCTGCCTTGCCCTGGATGAACCCACCGTCTCTCTCTCAGGACGATGGCAACAGCTCCCTGGGTGTTCTCGCTTGGCCATGTTCTGCCTCCTTCTCTGGAGAAGACAGAGAGGTCTTATGAGACAAGTCAGATCAACCTGCTGTCCCACTTAATGCTCTCCAGGGCCTTCCCAAAGGGAGTAGATGACTTCCCAAAGCAGCAGCATTCTGCACAGCGCTTCCTCTCTCTCCACTCGGGGTTCCCCTCTGATCTCCCTCTCCCCCTTCCTCTTTTCCTGTCCCCTCCTCTTTGTCTATTCTTCTTCTTCCCCTTTGGTTCTGCCAATCTGCTTATCTCCCTCTCTTTACCCCTCACTCATCTTTCTCATGGAGGCCTCTTGGACTGACATGGCAGAGAATCCCATGTCTGTCACCACCGCCTCTTGGTGTGGGGCGTCGGGACACCAGGAGAAGAGGCTCTATAATGCATCCTTCACCATTGCCATGGCCATGCTTTAGGGGGAGCCACTGAAGTTACCAACATCTGGTTTGCCCGTGTAGTTCCGATCGGAGAGTGACCTTGGATTGCCCCCACTTTCCTCTGTCTGTCTCCATTCTTTTTTGCCAGGAACGTGGCACCTTCAAAGGGTGTCTTGTCTCTTCAGAAAGTTTCATAACTAGGCTTTCTCTATGGTTGTAGAACCTTATTCTCTGAGAATGAAAACTGGTCCTGTTGTTCCTTGACTGTAAATTTCTTATGGGGAGAGACCATATTTCGTACATGTTTGCATCTTCCACAGGGACAGTCCAGTGGCTGGGACATCATTGGAGCTCAACACCTGTTTGTTGAATTGGATGGAGTGGGGAAATGATCTCCTCCCAACTGGGGTATTTTAGGCTAAATTCCCTCTGGTTTTTACCCATCTCTCAATGGGTCTGATTAGTCCAGAGCCAAAAGGGAGCTTGAGACCTCCTTTGCTCGGGGTAGGACAATTCTAGGCTGCTTGATCAATTGCTTGATCGTCCTGCTCAAGATGTCTTGAGAGGGAGTGTTCACAGATTTGCTCAGCTGCCCTTTGATGTGTTTTCTCTTTTTTTTTAAATTTTTTTTTTTCAAAGTTTATTTATTTTTGGGACAGAGAGAGACAGAGCATGAACGGGGGAGGGGCAGAGAGAGAGGGAGACACAGAATCGGAAACAGGCTCCAGGCTCTGAGCCAGCAGCCCAGAGCCTGACGCGGGGCTCGAACTCACGGACCGCGAGATCGTGACCTGGCTGAAGTCGGACGCTTAACCAACTGCGCCACCCAGGCGCCCCTGATGTGTTTTCTCTTTGGCCCTGAGTATGTTTTTTCTAAATGTCCGTTCATACCTGTCTTGTCTTCAACTTTAAATCTGCTTCTTGTTTGCATGTGGGGAGTGACTTCTTAGAATCTTTCCCTTAAAATGATTCCTGGGATTGAAGACAGCAGCTGAGATTTTCCTCTCCTTTTATTTCTTCTGACTACCAGCCTCTCAACATAAAAGGGAGAGCTGGCTTCTGTTTTTGGCCCAGCCCCCAGTTCACCTTGAGCACATCACTCCTCCTCTAGGGTTTATTTTCTCGTGTTAACTTAAAGGCTGGGTGAGAGTAGGGTCCCATGAGCTATGGCCCACAGCTTGTGTGTGCAAATAAAGTTTTATTAGCACATAGCCGCAGCCATTGGCTTCCTGATCGTCTGTGGTTGCTTTGGTATTGCAAGGGCAGAGTTGAGAACTGCTTCATTTGCTATCTGGTCCTTTGTAGAAAAAGTCTGTTGACCCCTGGAATAGAAGGTTGGTTAAGGCCCTTTTAGTCGGAACGTTCATACCATGATGTTTATTTAGCTAGTGCTACTAAGCTTGTCCCATAGGCAGGCATGGCCCCATCTTGTGCCGTAAGTGCTGCTGACGTTCCTGGACGTGACTGAGACGGTCCCTCCCCGGCATCAAACAGCATCGAAATCCATCCTGAGCAAGTTCCTGCCTTTCTGTTTCTGTCTCACCGCTTCCGGGTACGTCTGGAAGACAGGCACTGGTTGGTTCTAGAATGTTCTAACATGCTCATCCCTGGCTCATTTCTTTAGACGTGGCCAGCTGGACCGCAGTCCTACTGCTTTGCCCCCACTTTACAGGTTTATAATCCCTTATGTGAAATTCCAAAATCCATAATTCTCTGAGACTAGATTGTTTTTTCATACATCATGTGATGGCCATAATGAACCCAAGCAGCCATGAGATTATTGATAGCCTTTTTTAAACCCAAATTAATGTGAGTGTTAAGCTGCAGAAGTATGAATGCGTTTAATCCTGGGTGCAGTCCTGGGGGGGGGGGTGTGTACCGCGTTCCGTTTCCAAAGTCTGGAAGTTTCTGAATTCTGAAACACGTCTGGCCCTGGGCTGTTGGATTACGGATTGTGGACCCGTAGAGATTTTTATGGTTGCCCCTTATTTACGGCAAGCGTTTAAAAGTGTTCCCAGTGAGTTAATTTCAACAAGCAAATGAACAAAAGGGGCACCAAGTAAATAAGAATGAGGAGCACTGAGATCTGGCTTAAGCGTAGCGTGGTACCAAAGGGATAAAAGTTTAGGAAACCCTGTCCTGCAGGGTATTTTCCATCCCTTTAATTTTCCATCTTCTCGTTCTTTTTCTACTCTGCTCTGCCGTCACCAAGCCGTTCTTTTAGTGTCTCCAAACCCAGAGCATCTCTGCGTGATGGTTAGTTAATGAGCAATCCTGTCTTACCCATAAAACAATATGTGGCACCAAGAGCTCGTTTGACATTCCCGACACTTGCGGAGACCAATCTCGGGGTCACCCAGGACCCTGGCGGGACCGAGTTTCGCTGCAGAACCGGACTGGGGGCAGGAATCGGGCATCTCAGAGGTCAGGGTCCTGGGGGTGGGTTGTGGGGAGGGACGGTGGCTTTGGGGCCAGACTCACCCGAGGGCTGTGTTCTGAAAGGGGCTGGTTCGACCCTTTCCAAGGGCAGTATCCCTGGCCTTAAGTAGTTCTTAAAACACCAAACAACATTAGCTCCCACAAATGAGGGAGGTTTAAATGTAAACCCGGTTATAACCAAGAGTGACTAGGCGGCCAAGGTGCTATAAAGAAATGATGTTATTATGTCCAAGGGATGCCATTAAAACTCTGTTTACAAACCGAATGTGCCAGAGAATGGGTCAGGGAAAGAATTATTAGCAAGAAGCTATTTGATCTCTTTTATGATCCAGTGAGTCATAACGTTAGCTCCATGCTCTAGAAGGGGAATAGTGAAAACCTCAAGCCTGTTGATTTATAAACAGGCCCAGAATTCCCTGTTCTTTAACCTCAGATGCCCTCTTAAGTGTGACTTACCCTAAATCAAACGTGACATCAGATGCCACTGGGCCTCTCCCTCCTCCCGAGAGGTAATTGAGGAGTTGATTGGCGTATAGGGTGCATAAAATCCCCGTTCAAGATGACGGATAGCTGTGGGAAGGGTCAATGGCCAAGACTCGGAGACACAGCCTTGTTTCTACATGCCCCTCATCTGCAAGGCTGGAGGCTCCAAGGCTCTCTTTGTTTCAGGGCCTCGGATTCTCAGCAGACCAAGGAGAGGGAGTCTCAGAGGTGGATGTACCGCTTTGCCCTAAGGGCCGTGGTTTGGGCCCTTCTCTTTCCCCCTATAAAGAGGTCATGAGGGGCAGGACCAATCCGGGTTTTTCATTCGAACTCCACCCATTACTGGATACAACCCCAGGGCAAGTGATTTCAGCCTTCCGAGCCTCAGTTTCCACATCTGATAGATGACACAGCCGTGGCTTATTCTGTGCCCTCGACACCGTGCTGAGCTGCCTTATACGTGCCGTGTGCCAGCCCATGTCAGGCCTCGTGACAGTCAAACCGATCTTATCACGACCTGACTGTGCGGAAGATGCCGTCCTGAGAACTTTATATCGATTCATTCATTTGATCCTTATATTAACTCTCCGGGGTGCGCAGTGGCCGTGATGGATCCCACAGGAGCGAACGCTGGATGAAGTCGGGGTGTAAGTGGTTCATCTGTGAGGCATCTGGAAGGATCACCAGGAAGTGAGAAAGCAACACTGGAAAGGAAGCAAACTGGTCGAGCCACAGCCCTGGCCCCATAATATCCGGATCCCAACCGTGGGCAACTGGAGGGAAGTCCCCAGAGGAATCTTCAGGAAGAATGCATAGAACGTGCCCCAGCGTTGTCTCACCAGAGGGGGAGGAAGTTGGGGCCCTTATGTGTCAGCCATAGTCCATCATGAGGGGGCTCCTCCAGGAGCCTTACCCTAACCTAGCATTCCCAGCCTGCCCCGTGAACCGGCCAAGTGGATCCTGAGGGCCAAAGACATCCCTCAGGCGAAGAACCATAGGTGTTCCGTTGGAAGCCATTGGGTTAGCCTGCATGGGAATGGTGCCCAAAGGCATGGACTTGACCCCACAGCGTCCCCTACGGTCTATGCTAGGGATGAGAAGACCGAGCCACAGACAGGTTGGGGTCTTCCCAAAGGCTCCCCACCTGGCAAGTGAGCTACCCAGAGTCTGTATCTACTCGTCATCTGACTTCGGGATGCACAGTAAAGCTTTTGGTCTACACGTCCCAACGCCTCCCAGAAGGTATCGCTCACCCATTTCGCAGACAAAGAATCGGGCGTTCAGAGGGGTGAACCGACTCTGTCCCCCGGCCAATTAGCGACTGAGCCAGGATGGAAAGTTGGCTCCCCTTGGCTTCAAAGTCAAGGCCGGCCTCAGCGTGCTGTATTCCTTTGGCCTGCCGGGGCTCCCCCGAGTTGGCCCGGATTGGAGCAGTGTCCCGATGCCTCGAACCAGGCGACAGGGGCAGGCCCGAGGTTCATGCTGTCTCCTTAGGTCGGCATCGTGGCTGGAGGCGAGGGGAGCCGTTGTGGGCACTTCGCCGGTGAGCCCACGCCCCAGCAAGGCTCTCTCCGAGGGGCTGACTCGTGGCTCTTGTCCCGTCCACGCCGGTTCCGGTCCCTAGCTGCTGCCTGACTCAGCTCTGATTGCTTCTGCCTCCTGTTGTCACCCAGGTTGTCCAGATGCTCTTTGGGCACCATCGAAAAGGATGCACCTTTGAAGCACAGCTGGCCTGAAAGGCCGTAATTATGTGTCCTAAAATGGAATCTTTGAGGCCGTTAAGCAGAAACCCTACCTCCCCTTCAAGGAATGGTACGGATGCTTAGAAAGTCCCCCCGGACCCACAAGCACCCCGGCGGAGAGGGCGGATCGCTGCATTAGGAAACCACACGGCGCTTACAGGCGCCCCCGACACGCTGTGGTTTTCTGGTCCGCTTGGCTAGACCGTGCCCAGGCCATTCCCGGAGCAGTTTGTCACTGTACTTACGACTCACATCACACCCCCCAGTCTGCCTTGTGAGCCCCGCAGAGCCAACAGCCTGGCCCTTTTCATGCAAAGCCAGCAAACACAGACCGCCGGCCGAGCTGGAAACCGCGCAGGCTCCCGAGCCTCTCCCTTCCTGCAGAAATAATAAATGATAATGGCACTGAGATGGACGGGGGCCTGGTGACGACAAGAAAAAGCCAGCATCTTCCAAGCCCCGGGCTGGGAGATGAGGCCAGGCGTGGGCACGCGTAGCCTTGGTGACCTTGGGCGCGTGCCTTCCTTGCTCTGGGCCTCCTCTGTGTTCTCCTCCACAGAACGGCAATGCTGGGCTAGAAATGAACCTGAAGGTCCTTTTCAAAGTTCGGGGCTCGTGTTAGTTTTCTGGGGCTGCCGTGACACAGAACCACAACCTAGGGGGGTTCAAACAACTGAAATGTATTCTCCCGGTTCTGGAGGCCGCAGGCTGACATCACGGCGTCTGCAGGACCATCCTTCCTTGCCTCTTCCAGCCTCTGCCGGGCCGGCGATGCTCGGCACTTGGCTGCATGGCTCCAGCCTCTTGCCTCCGGCTTGGCACGGTCTTCTCCCCTGAGTCTGTCTGTCTGTCTTTCAGTCATATTGCATCAGAGCTGATCCCACCCCCGCACGGCCTCGTGTTAACTAGACCACGTCGGCGAAGACCGTGCCTCCAAATGAGGTCGTCCTGACAGCGACTAGACCCTTCCATATCCTTTTCTTGGGAGGCCATCACTCAACCCCTAGCAGGTCTCAGCGAGTGCCTTCCTAGTAAATGGATTTAGGGAGGTGCCTCTTTGGAGATGTCAGTCCTGGCGGCTGTGGTCATAATCAATGCCGCCAGGCCACGAGCTACTGGCTTCGGCGCCTGCTCTGGGGAACTCTCAACTTGGTAAGTGGGGAGACAGGCAAGCAGACATTTACACTATAGCCTGAAGCAGCGTATCGGCCTGTGCAGGTTGTATGGGAGGCAAAGGCCTGCGCGGTCACAGAGTGCTGAGGACCGTCTACCGCTGGCTTTGTCGGCCTCGGTTCTGGCTTTAGCTACTCTGCCGGGCTGATGCCTGTCCCTTCTTCTGACCTCAGGACCCCCTTCCCTGTGGGGCTCCTCCCTCCTCCGGGCTTTCCTGGAGTGTCCTCCCACCCATCTCCTCCACCAGGATCTCGCCTTCTCTCTTCTTTCTGTTCTGGATGGCAGTCCCCTTGGGAAATGTTTCCCTAAGTTAATTCAGATATTCACCCTTAGAGATTGTTTTAAATGTCTAGCTTTGGGGAACACCTTGGCTTCCCAGAGCAGGTGGCTGGAGGGCGGGCCCTGAGAACATGGCACCAGAGCGGTCTGGACTGGGAGAACGGGGCTCTCTGGGGAGTTGGGCGGTGGAGGGGGTACTTGGCTTGGCTCGCAGCGGCTAATCCGTGCTGAGGGTTAGAGTGGCCTGCGTGACCAGCTTGGGAATATTCGACTAACTTCTTATGGGACCCTGGATAAGTCCCTCCCTCCCTCAGCCTCTTCCTGTCTGGACTCCGGCACGTTGGTCCCTACTAGTCTCCCCTGTACTGACTTCAACAACGGTGGGAAAGGGCTCCAGGACCCCATCCTCACGTCAAGCAGAGGACCCTCCGGTTAGGGAGGTGATTTGAAATCCTCTAGAGGATTTCAAACTTGCATGCTGGATCACATCTTTTCGCTTTCATGTACGACGAGAGAGCGCACGGCGTCTAAGAAAAGAGAGAAGCGGGCCAAAGTCGGCGGTGGACCAACGCGGCACATTGAGGAGAAGCTTGGTTCCTAGTGGGTGGTCTTCCGGCCAGCACCTCCCTCGGGGCAAAGTCCCGTGCCTGTGTGTGCCAGCTTTGCAGGCAGGTGGCCCCGGGGGACCTTGCGCCCAGCTGGGAAGAATGTGTGTGTGTGTGTGTGTGTGTGTGTAATCTTTTTTACCCCACGCACTGGGCATAGGTATGAAACGTCCTACCAGTTACAGCAGCCGTCGCTTACAGAGCACCTGTCATGTGCTAAGTGCTGTGCTTCGTGCTTCCCCAGGGCTACCTCAGTCGCGTCCCCCTGCAGTCCCGGGAGTGAGTAGCCTTACTCTTCCCCTGCTGGGGACGTGAAAACTGGATTTGGTGAAGTTGGTGACTTGGCCGAGGTCAGCCTGCTTCTCAGCGGCTGCACCCAGATTTGAACCCACGTCTGTCTGGTTCCTAAGCTTGTTCTTCTAACCACGATGCACCCTGTGTGGAACCAAAAGAAACCCCGAAAGACCGAGTCAGGGAGCTTCCAAGTTGTCATGTTGTTGTCCTGCTGTTTATTTGTTTCTTGGAGGAAATTTTTGTTCTCTAATAATATGATTTGCATGGATTTGAATGCATTAGTCAGAGGGAAAGGGGGAAGCTCTGGTTAAAGCAATGGTCGGGGGGCCGGGACTGGGTGGCCTGACCCTTTCTTGAATGTTTCAGGGTCAACACAGTTTGTAGATCAACCTTTCCTTCCTCCCTCCTTGGCCCCTCCCTCCCTCTCTCCCTCCCTCCCCTACCCCCTCCCTTTTCCTTATCTCCCTCCTCATCCCTGCCTCTCTCCCTTCCCTTCCCCTCCCTCCCTCCTTTGGTTTCTCTCCCTTATTTTCTTCTACCCTTCCTCCCATCTCTTTTCCTCCTTCTTCTTCCTCCTCTCCCCTTCTTCCTTTCTCCTCTTACTTCTTTTAACAGTCTCTCAGTTAAGGAAACTTGCAGAGGAAAGAAAACTTACCCAAGGTCTTTGACTCTCCATCCAGTGCCCCTTCTTGGGCACCATCAGCCCAGAAATGGCTTTTCTATGGTTGTTAGGAGGGGGAAGGAGGAAGCCCAGGGTCCGAGGGAAGCGGCTAGGGGACTGTGATGCTCCATTTCCTTGCAGATTTTCACTCTGTGTCTGTTTTGAAGCAGCCCCCAAAGCCTCCAGGGGGTGGGTTGCTCCTTTCCTCTCCTGGCTTCTTTTCATCTTTTTATTCCATGTGGTTTCCTTTTGTCTCCTTTTCTCCCCATTCACAGAAAATCTTCACCTATGGACAAGTTAGTTTCATGGGGGGAACGGGGGGTAAATAACAGCAACGTGTTCTTATAGGGGGCTCCTCGGGCAGACATGCCCATTTCGTCTTCAGAGCCACCCTGGGGGGGGGGGTGTGTTCTGCTTTGTCCCCATTTTACAGATCAGTAAGCTGAGGCTCAGAGGTAAGTAACTTGCCCAAGGCATACTGGGGCTATTGGGAGAGCTGGGATGGGAACCTCGATCATGTGATCTCTTAAGGGCTCTCTTCAGCAGCCCCTCCGGATATTCGGAATTGAGTGAGATGAATTTAGGATGTGGAGACCGCTAGGCTCTGGGGAGAACAGGGTCAGACTCTCACCCAAGAAGAGCTTTGCTGGAATGTTAATCTGGAGAAAACTCCCAGGTGGAGGCATTTCTTGGATTTGGCATCACCATCGGAGTCACTGGAGCGCCCTCCCCTCCCTCTGCCCCCGCAGCCCCTGCCCCACATCATCTTGGTGGCTGGCAAGTTCTTTCAAAATTTTTGTCTTGTGCAACGAACATGTTTGGGAGAGCAGGACGGCACCCACGAATTCATGTAGCGCATAGTTGGTATTCAGGGAGGATGTGTTGCTGCATCGACGACACACAGAGAATGCTTCTGGCTCTTTCGGTGCTGTTTCCGGGAGCTCCTGCGCCATATTGCAGGTCCTGTCCTTCGCTGCTACACCTGCAGAGCCTGGCCTTTGGGCTCATAACTGCCCCTTACTGTCCAGGGTAAAGACAACTCTTGGACAACCCAGTCTTTCCCCCGTGGTTGTCAAAGAACCCTGCTCTCGCCCCACTTACAACTGAGACGTCGGTCCCGAACCAACTAAAACCTAACTCCATCGCGCCGCTGCGTCGTGACTTTGGGCAAGTCGCTTACCCTCCCTTCGCCCCAGTCTCCCCATCTGTAAAAGGGGAGCCATTACGGTTCCTACCTTGTAGCCCCAAGGACAGGACAGGGTTGGTGCCGCGTTCGACATCGGGAAGCGCTTTATAAATATCGCGTGGGTTACCATTGCTATTGTTTTTATTATGTAGGTGCTAAATCATACCTCCTCTGCCCCAAAGATTCAGTTCTCGTGGGAAAGATGGCTCCGTGAAGGATGACTCTCGGTCTTTCTTCCCACACATACCGTACATGGTGCTCACTTGAACTTCAAAGAGAAGTCGCCGCCAGGAAGTCCTACTGTGCGAAGCGGGTGCAGCAGGCCGAGGGTTGGCCTGCAGAAGGGGGCTCTGGGCAGCTGTTTGATATCACACGGGGGTGGCCGAGACTTCAGGGATGGGCCTGTTTACTCCTTGCAGATAATGTCTCCAGCGGACTTGGGGAGGGATGGGAAGGACGCTCAGGGTCAACCTTCACTTTTGCAGTTGTTTAAATATCTATTATCAGGCCACCGAGGCAGACTGGGGCGAGGGCGGGGAGCTAGAGATGTCTCTGAAGATATGCCGCATAGCCACTTGTGAACTTCATTTAGAAAAGCTTAAATCTCTTCCCAAAGCGGGTAATTCGCCACCCCCCGTTTTTCCGGTTAAGAAGGCGTTAAGGAGCTCTTCGTTAAGCATTCCCATTGTTGAAAACTCTTTCTGAGATGGTGGAGGCTTTCTCTGTCTTAATCACATCTCCCAGGGAATATTAATAGGAGACCGAGCTTTCTCGGCGATCAGAATGGGGCCAGGATGCTAATCGGATCTCAGGAAATAAGGATTCCGTGGACAGAGATGTTTGGGAGACACCCTGTTTAAAAAAATGCAGTGGTTTTTGTAACTGCAGGACTTCCCAGGGTCTATCATGCCCTTATGTGCATTTTGATTTTTTCTTCTCCCTGAGAAGGATCCAGAAGTCCACATTTCTGCAAATTCTTTGGGATCATAGACTTTGTAACTCATGGAGGGTATCGTGGGGTTAACATTCTGGGCAACACTGTGGACAAGGCCACCATATGAAATAAAAAAGGGTAAAGTCCTCAGAACAGTGCACGTGATACCTAGTAAGTGCTTGGTACACAGCAAACGTTATTGTTACAGAGGCGGTTGAAACTGAAATTCACCTCCAAGGCTAACAATCTCTGATTCGAGTTATAATGTCCTCACGAAAAGTGATATGGGCTTCTTGGCTTGGAAGAAATGAAAAAAAAAAAAAAAAAAAGAAATCAAGCAATTAATAAGGCAAGTCAAACAGCCTCCAGTGTAGATTTCAGGGCACACATCTCAGTATTTGGAGAAAATGTGTTGTCTTGAGAAGGTGGCATACTTCAGTGGAACATGGGTTGGACCCATGTCCTACCTTGGACGTGTGTTAGTTATGACCATATGGAAACCCCCTTACTGCCTGGGCCTTGGGCTTCTTCTTCTTCTTTTTTTAATTTTTAAAATGTTATTTGAGAGAGAGTGGTGGGGGAGGGACAGAGAGAGAGAGAGAGAGAGGGAGAGAGTGATTCCCAAGCAGGGTCTACACTCAGCGCTGAGCTCAATGTGGGGCTCGATCCCACGACCCTGGGATCATGACCTGAGCTGAAGTCGAGAGTACGATGCTTAACCGACTGAGCCACCCAGGTGCCCCTTGGGTCCTGGGTTTCTGAGCTGTCAAACACAACCTAGATGAAAACATCGCCTCACCGCTCAAATTGTGGTCCGCAGAGGTCGGTAGCCTTGACATTGCCGGGGAATCCTTCTTTTTCTTGGAGAGCGTCGGGTCCCTTCCCACCTACTTACCACTTCCTGGTTTTGTTTGGCGACCTGCTAAAGCGGCCACTTGCTTAGCCCAATGTGCCTAAAGAATTTGGAACCCCAGGTCAAAACGGCAGTTCCTGTTCTAGGCAGAAAGCTGCTGCTAACTTTAATTTTCCTTTCTAGTTCTGGTTCAATGACAAAACCCCCCTCAACCTGGAAGACTAACTTTCCTGCTTTCCATCCCGAGTCCCCTGTCACCTTTCTAAACCCCTTGCTCACTCTTTCTCTCTTCTTTTCCATAAGAAAACAGCAATGTGATCAGACCCTGGAATGTGCCTTGGCACGAGGAATAAATTCAGGCAGCTTGGCTTATTAGCTGTTTCCATGGGAGAGAACTCTTGGACCAAACAGATATTTACAAACATTGAAAGCACCGTGCTGATCCCTAGCAGCACCCCGGCTGTCCCGAGATAGCTGGCTGCTTAGAGGAGTTGCGTTTTTGTCTATGCCCTCTGTTCTTCTGTCCTCCTCATCTGTCCTGCTCTCAGCTGGATCGTCTATAACAGGAAGGTCTCTAGAAGAAATTCTTCATTGCCTTTGGGGAGTTCAGGATCTGAGGGCTTGGGGTTCACTACTTTGGGGGACCAGACTAAAGATGGGGTTTTGAAAGATGAACGTGTTGGTATATCTGGTGGTTCAGCCAGCTGCGAGCCTTTGTGAGCAGAGGCAAGTACCCCATAAGAAGCAGGTTCAGCCTTACGGGTCTTCAGAGCGGGCAGAGGACAGAGCTCAGAGGAATTACGTTAGCGTCTTGCCCATCGAAGCATCCGTTCATTCTACAAACGTGCATTGAGTACCCCGCACATACAAGGTGGTGTAAAAGTTGCCATGTCAAATCTGTCAAGGTCTGGACTGAAAGCAGACATCATTAAAGGTCTTTCAAGCAGAGAGAATTTCATGCAGGGCGATGAATCCATAGGTGACGGAGGAGGCGAGGAGGCAAACGGGAGCCGAGGAGGCAAACAGCTCAGAGATTACCAACAGCAAGAGATCAGTACTATCCTTAGCAGAAAGGGACAAAAAGAGGAGCTTAGATTTCCAGAGCCCAGGTGCCAGGAGCTCCAAGTGGAACCAACGTCATGGAGGGGCTGCCAAAGTCGGGGTGGGGGGTGTGTGGAGCGTGAAATCCCCCAGCAGCTTCCACTTCCCTCCTTCTGGTCTTCCACCAGTGCCTCCCATTGGTTGAGCTTACCAGGGAGCCATAAGGCAAAGGAGCTTGGGAAATGTACTTCCCTGCGATTTGAAGCAGGTGCCTGCTGGCCCAAGTGGACCCCTGCACAGTCCCTTGCTCTCTTGGAAAGATGTGGATGCTGACTATGGCCTGGCACTACACGTGCCCTCCACACCCATCTCCCAAACCCAAAATGAATAAGAGATCATGGTCTTCCAATGGTTTTTTTTCTTTTCCATATTAGAACTTGCCAAAGGGAAAGCAAGTCCACATTTCAGAAGGAAATCCACATAGTGGATGAGAAAAACTTTGGATGAGTGAATTCCCAGTGGCATTGCTTTAGCTTTAGATCCCGAAACCGAACTTAGCACTGGGGCCTCTTCCAGCCCTGAAAGCCCTTTTCCCTGTAATAATAAAAATAATAGCATTTACTGAACGCTTGGTTGTTACCGTGGTGACAGTGCTACTCTCACGCGTTCTGCCATGAAAGCCCGATATCAGGAAACCTTGCATCGGTCCCCTGGGGTGGCTACTCTTCGTATACTCAGTTTATGCATTAACAATCCAAGGCTTAGATACACTGGATTATATTCACTTATCACATCCGTCAGAAGGCGTTAGAGCTGGATTCGATGCAAGTTAATCCGACTTCAGCATCCCTAGGTTTAGCCTCTCCTCGATATGGCCTCCAGTTTATGTCTCCTGCCCGTGGGGGTTGCGTAAGGAGAGCATGTTCAGTTGCGTGGCAGGTAAGAGAAGAATGACACTATTGTAGATACGATACAGTTGGGCGCTGGAGAAGCAACTCTGAATAACGGCAGCTTCGACGAGGTCCACGTTTACTCCTCTTGCCCATAAGACGCCGTGCTGGCTGCTTGTTTTGTTTTGTTTTGTTTTCTTTTGTTTTGTTATGTTTCCCCATCATGCTTAGGGTGTTTCCATTGTTTGACACTTTTGTAGGCATTTCGCCACACGGTCTCCGTCACTGGCAAGTCTGTAGTCCCGCCGGTGGAAAAAAGAAAAAGAAAACGAAGGAAGGAAATGCCCCTTCACTCTAAGGGCGTGGCCTGGGAATTGCGCGTAGGTTTCCCGGCCCCCAGGGGCCAGGACACAATCACCATGCCAACCTAGCTGCAAGGGAAGCTGTTCTCGGTGGCCCTGCCGAAATGTGATTCGATTGCCCTATCGATGCGGCAGAAGAGAACTGCTACTGGGGGGCAGCCGTCTGCTTCTGCTCGCAGGTGCCTTTCTTCCTACCTCCGTTGTCGTCGCGACCCATGTGCAAATCTTGCATTTGCCCCGATTTTGTCTTCAGTTTACGTGGGAGGCAACTGAGGAGAGGAGACGTGATACGATTTGCTCCAGCCCACCGAACGGGTCCATTGTGTGCGGAAGGGGGGCTTGACTGGGGATTGAAGTTAACTTATAAGTGGCCATCCACTTACAAATTCTTTTATATTATAAGTGGCATTTTGCTTCCAGATACAACCTCATGACCGCGTTGGCGTTGGGTAACAAATTTTTATGTAATGAGGACGCTGTGTGCCTGTAAATGCCCTTTGTTTCATGGTCTGTGCTGTATTAGAAGTTGTTACTGAGAACATTACCAAACCTGCTTTTTTTGACATTTACGCAATTCCAGCAAGTCTGAACTAAATGATTCATGTGAAACAATACAAAATTAGTGGGAGAGCTTAAGTGTCTGGAGGATTTCGCCAAGAAAGATTTGGGTTTGTGGACGGAAACTCACCCCATGCAGCTCGGGCCGTGCACACTGGATAGGATCTTGTGCGTTCCAGGGCTAGGAACAGAATTTGGGGGATCCTAATAATTGGGAAGTCATGGCCTGAGCCTATGTGTTGTACAGAGCTGTGTAGACGAGCAATGGTTGCCATGATATAAAAATAATGACCCACGGGGGTGCCTGGGTGGCTCAGTCAGTTAGGTGTCTGCCTCTTGATTTCAGCTCAGGTCATGATCTTACGATTCGTGGGATCGAACCCCCTGTCAGTCTCTGGGCTAACAGTGCGGAGCCTGCTTTGGGATTCTCTCCCTCCCTCTCTCTCTCTGCCTCTAAATAAATAAATAAACAAACGTTAAAAACCGAAACAATGACCGATCCACTCATCGTGTATTCACATGTTCCCTCCCCAGACATCCTGCCCCACTTCCCACAAGCACCACGATCCACCCGCTTGTTGGACGCTCCCTGCGTCGGTCACCAGATGCTGTGGGCTGTCGACAGAATGATGCAAATACGATGCCAATGGATTGCAAAGTGGAACTGCAGATCTTGCAAAAGATGCAGGAGTTCATAAAGTGGCTGAACGTTTTGCTGGAGAGCGGCTCTAATTACAGGCAAAGCGTTTGATGGATGGGAAGGCGGTAGTCAGGCCAGTCGACAAGACAGGTGCCTCAAGCAAGAATGATTTGTGTATCAAAGGATTAAGAGAGGCCCTTAGGAAAACTGATGAAGGCCTCCAGTATTTCTGAAAAATTACCCTCTTTATGATCCTGGTGCAAAAAGTCAAATGTGAAGGGAATGTGGCGTGCTGTGGGATCATCCTTTCCATCTACGTGTCTACACCGTGGTGGGATCGTCTTATCTATGTGTCTCTGCGTCTCTATAGATCGGTTCAGAAAACCTGCAAAAACTTGATTCAAGCTTTGTTCTTTCCAAGAACGAGGACATCACCGCTGGACTGTTGCTAGATAGGAGAGAATAGCTTGTTTTTATGATTTTCAGTTTGAAGAGTATTCCAACCCCTAGGGTCCCTTGAATGTTTTATTAGATCGTGAAGTTTATTGACTGTTCCTTCTTCCAAAGCGGGTCACGTCGGCCGTTTGGCGTGAGCTGGCTGGAGGGGGCTGCGGGGCCGGGGGAGGAAGGGATACTTGGCAGCCTATCTGGGCACCGGAGTCAAAGCACGATACCACTGACAATCAAAACAAAAACAGCCAATGCAGTTGGTATGTGTTAGTAGTCGTATTTGTATTTGTTATTGTTGCCAATTGTATTGTATTTGTATTGTTACTAATACAATTAGTACTTGTTAGTACTACGTTCTACGTTAGTACTACGTTAGTACCGCCGTTCGTACGTTCCAGGCACTATGCCAAATACTTTGGGTTCCGTCATTCAATTCTCAGATAACACTATAAGGTAACTACTCTTTTATACCCACGTAGCAGTTGAAGGTAGTAAGATTTGGCAAAGTTAAATGTTTTGTCAGGAAGCTTCAACCTTTAGTCTTTTGGGAGCCTGAATTCTCCCTTTGTTTTAAGTTCTGGGAAGAACATTTAGCATGACATTTCACAAATTTTGTTTTGGGACATTTAACAAAATTTTAAGTGTATGATATGATATGGCTATGACTCTAGGCACGATGTTGTACCCTGGGTCTCTAGAACGTATTCATCTCGTATAACTGAAGCTTTATGCCCATTGAACAGCAACCCCAACTTTCTCCCTCCCATCCCCCAACCCCAGGCAACCATCGTTCTACTTCTGGCTTCTATGAGTTTGGCTATTGTATGTATGTATGTATGTATGTATGAATGTATGTATGTATAGACAGTCAAATGGGGGAGAGGGGTGGAGGGAGAGAGAAAGAATCCCACGCAGGCTCCAAACCTGGTGTGGAACCCAATGTGGAGCCCGATGTGGGGCTGAATCCCATGACCCATGACCTGAGCCGAAATCAAGAGCTGGACGCTAAACTGACTGAGCCACCCAGGTGCCCCAGAGTTCGGCTATTGTAAATACCTCATGTAAATACTCATTCAGGATTTGTCCTTCTGTGACTTGTTCATTTCACTTAACCTAGTGTTCTCCAGGTTCATCCAGGTGGTCACGTGTGGCAGGATATCTTTTTTTATTTTTAAGGCTGAATAAGTAATATTCCATTGTGTGTATAGACCACATTTTTAAAGGCTGAATTCCCTTCTGACTCTGGCAAGTTGATCAAACGCAGGAAAGGAAATGAGAGAGGCTGTAATGTAGATTTGAAATCCTAGATTTGGAATCCAGCTCAGGTCATGATCTTGCGGTTCGTGAGTTCAAGCCCCACGTCGGGCTCTGTGCTGACAGCTCGGAGCCTGGAGCCTGCTTTGGATTCTGTGTCTCTCTCTTTCTCCGTCCCACTCATGCTCTGTCTCTCTCTATCAAAAATAAATAAACATTAAAAAATTTAGAAAACAGGGGCGCCTGGGTGGCGCAGTCGGTTAAGCGTCCGACTTCAGCCAGGTCACGAT
The DNA here is from genome assembly GCF_007474595.2 of Lynx canadensis. Lineage (NCBI taxonomy): Eukaryota > Metazoa > Chordata > Mammalia > Carnivora > Felidae > Lynx > Lynx canadensis. The sequence goes on along the minus strand of NC_044314.2, from coordinate 81,893,511 downwards.
CTCGCGGTCCGTGAGTTCGAGCCCCGCGTCGGGCTCTGGGCTGATGGCTCGGAGCCTGGAGCCTGTTTCCGATTCTGTGTCTCCCTCTCTCTCTGCCCCTCCCCCGTTCATGCTCTGTCTCTCTCTGTCCCAAAAATAAATAAACGTTGAAAAAAAAAAAATTAAAAAAAAAAAAATTTAGAAAACAAAACAAAAAACCTTGGGAGAGTGACTTAACCTACATCACATAACTGCCATGACTTTTCTTGTGTTGAGAACATTTAAGACCCGCGGTACGGTATTATTAACTATAATCACCAGGCTGTGCATTAGATCCCCAGAACTTAGTCATCTTATAACTGGAAGTTTGTGTTCTTGGTCAGAATAATTTTGACATGGTTTTTCTTCGTATGGTCTCATGACCGGATCTGGCCAAATCTCTCCGCTCTTCCCACCTCTCCCAAGTTTTGCTCAACGTAATAACTCACGTATGCGCTTGCGCTTGGAAAAGTACGAAAGGTTTTACATTCATTCTCCTACTGCAGACCCACACTGGCTCTGTGACGTAGGAACGAATAACCCCACTGGCAGATAGAGAAAGCAGGGTTCAGAGAGGTGAAGTCACTGGTGTAGGCGGCACAGCTAGAAAACGTTTTTCCAAACGGCACTAACTTCTGTTCCACTTGCTCATCTCGGTCGCCGTAAGTCTCCCGGCGCCTGTCTCCTAGCCTCGCCGATGGAGGCAATCCCTTCTTTATTCTTGCGTGTCTTCCTACCAATGTGAGATGGAGGCATGTGAATACAGTGAGCGGTAAGCTGGTTTTCTTAGTGAGGGCGCCCTTAGGTCACTTGGACCCGAGGCTGTCGGGAAAGGCTAGCCATGTCTCTGTAAACCCAACAATCATCCTGCTGATGGCTTCCTTATGTGTCACCCAAGCATAGCAAATGCAGTTACCCAATGACATCCATGCCCAACGTTGAATTTATTTACAGCAACTACACCTGCTTCTCCAGTAAGGAGCTCCTGTGTAATTGAGTGGACCAGGCAGGAATTAGATCTGGGCCGGTGATCTATACACCCAGCCCATAGCTTAATCTGTGTCAATTATTTCCACGGATGGCTGTTCTGTAGCAAAATGTAACCACGTGGCTTTCAGAAGGCCAACAGACGGGAGACGGGCCGGCGGCAGATACATTCACGAGAGGGTCACTCGGGTGGCATGACCTGTCAGTCTGAAACTAGAAGAGCTTTGGGTGGGCTTGGGTCTTTTTTCTCATAAACTCCAAGCGCCCGGTGTCCTGGGCATCTTCTCCAAGGGGTTTCCCTTCCCCTCGCGACAGTATCCACCCTGTATTGGGATATCTTTCTTTGGCCCTCTCTCCGGCCAGAGTTTCCCGGACACAAGGGTTGTGTCTTGTTGATTTCTGTGTCACTGGCCTGTCATTCGGGGCTCGGCACCCGGGAGACACGCAGGCATCGCCGACTAGTTGACCTGGAAGTAACAGGAGGGAAAGAGGCGGGAGAATATCTCCGCATGCACTCCCTGGCCATTAGCTTGCCTCTTGTCTCCCGCTGATGTCAGCACGGGCTGCAGCGAGATTTGTCGCCAGGAATGAACTTGGTGCTGGAAGTGAGATGGGATGTGGAAGGGAATCTCGCCTGGCCCCCAGACGAGACCTGGATCAGTTTGTCCAACGCTTCGTCTCCCTTCCTCCCTCCCCGCTCCCTTCCATCCTCCCTCCCTGCCTCTCTCTCTGTCTCTTTCACTCTCTCTCCTCTTCCTTCCTTCCTTCCTCCCTCCCTCCCTCCCTCCCCCCTCCCTCCTTCCCTTTCCTTCTTTTATCTTTTCTTTTTTTCTCTCTCCCTTTCTCTCCCTCTTTCTTCCTTCCTTCCTTTCTCTTCTCTTTTCTTTCTTTTCTTTTCTTTTCTCCTCTTTTCTTTCTCCTTCCTTCTTTCCTTCTTTTCTCTTCTTTTTGTTTTCTCCTTCTTTTCTTTTTTCTTTTCTTTTCTTTTCTTTTCTTTTCTTTCTCCTTCCTCCCTGCTTCCTTCCTTCCCTCTTCCTTCCTTTCTTTTCTTTCTTTCATCCTTCCTTCTCTCCCTCCCTCGCTATTTCCTTTCCTTTCCTTTCCTTCCCCTCTTCTTTCTTTCTTTCTCTCTTTTTAAAAAAATTTTTTTTTTAACGTTTATTTATTTTTGGGACAGAGAGAGACAGAGCATGAACGGGGGAGGGCAGAGAGAGAGGGAGACACAGAATCGGAAACAGGCTCCAGGCTCTGAGCCATCAGCCCAGAGCCTGACGCGGGGCTCGAACTCACGGACCGCGAGATCGTGACCTGAGCCGAAGTCGGACGCTTAACCGACTGAGCCACCCAGGCGCCCCATCTTTCTCTCTTTCTTAACTAGGACCCTGGATATTATATTTTTCTTGGGAGATTCCAGTTATATACTTAACAAAATGAAGGCTCTGAGGAGTCCCGACATACTTAGAGAAACTAGAATCCTTTTATTTAACTCACTATTTTACAAATTATACCATTTTCCTTATCCCCTTTAACAAAACCTAGCTGAAAGTGTTTCGCTCTGCTCTGGCCCGTGGCAAGGTTGAGGAGCGGTGGGATTGGTCTCCTTTGGAGATTTTTATTGTTCTTTTAGAGAGTGCAATTTCTAGTTCATCTCTGGGTTTTTTTGTTTGTTTGTTTGTTTCTCTTTTTAATTCAAGGACTCTCAGACTCACTTTTATCGGCCATGACTGTTTTCGTTGCAATTGGCAGAAACCCAGTTAAAGGGAAAAAGACTAATAAACAAAAGTAATTGATTAGCTCATTTGACTGTGACGTTCAGACATAGATCTGGCTTCAGGACCATAAAGAATCTGATAGTTGCTTTCTGTCTGTCTGTCTGTCTGTCTCTCTCTCTCTCTCTCTCTCAATCTTTAGCTGTTTTTTTCTATATCGGTATCCTTTTCTGTCACAACAAATGAGTTTCCTCCATCAGGGAAGGAGGGGGAAGCACAGGGTCATGGTCACAGGACGTTTCAAGCTTACATTATCCCAGCTTAGTAACTCCAGAGTAAAAAGCTCCCTTTTCTCTCATGTCTTTGTAGAAATTCCTAGGCCAGGGATAGGATTGGCTGGTTTGTGTTAACCACCTCCCCCTGCCTCCCTAGGTCACTGGATCCATCGGTCGTGGGGATGGGATTCTGGAACAACCAGTTTGGGTGACATACCTACGCCAATGGACGGGAGGCTGGGATAGCTTCCGATTTTCAGCCCTTTCAGGGAAAGCTCATGGAATGAGTTTCCCTCCAAAGGAGGGAATACGGCTTCTGGAAAACAGGTTAGGCCATGGCATACGAGGCAGGCAGAAACAACAGATTCCATTATACCTTCTTGTGCTGTCATCTTGTCCCTTTTGACTTCCGTGTGGTGACCATTCAGGGATTTACATTATAGAAGGTGACAGAAATCGTCATTTGGTCTCTAGCTGGGCCACGTGAAGTGAGTGAGTCCCACACAGTTTCTTTCGGGACATGAAGTGAGTCAACATTCTTTGCCTCCGAAGCTTAACCGTCTCATGGAATTGAGCTCTGCTTGGGGAGAACATAGGCGTCACAGCCTAAAGGTATCGTATCCCAGAAACTCATTTTACCTGCTTTCTAAGATTCTATGAAATGGAGTAGATCTTTTTTTTTTTTTTTTTTTTTTATTGGGCTTGGTGAGGGCACTTCACAGAAACCCCTCGATGAGCTCAGTTCCTGGTCCTTGTTACTTTGGGGCCCCAGCTGAAACGAGGACAAGGAGACAGGGCCAGGTTGGCACCTCTGTCCCCTCAACGATGCTTCCCCAGTGCAGATAAACCCCTTTGGGTATTAAGGAGAAATATCTGAAATTCATGTTCATGTTGGAAGGTGCTGGTGATTGAGCCACTGATGACAGATGCAGTTTATTGACGATCCCTGTTTCGCCAAATTTCAGGCAAGGCATTGGCCCCAATCGTGCGATCCTACTTGACAATTATCCCAAGCAGAGGAGGTAGAAACTATTATGCCTACTTCGTAGATATGGAGCTGAGACTCAAGAGAGTAAGGCACCTGCCGAGGACCACACGGGGAGTCAGTGGTCGAGGTGGAGTTTGAACGTAGGCTCTCATCTTGGGGCCTTTGTTGGGATGACCGGGTGAGGCCCACGCTCAGAGCAGGCCTGGGGCTGCTGGGTTGTTATCAGGAAGTGTCTGCATTTATTTCTCTGGTGATTTATTCCCTCAAAGACCTGGCTGTCAGAAATGAGGCCCGGGCTTTCCTCCTCTTCCTTCTTTGTGGAGGGAATTCAGTCTCTGTCCGCGTCTGTGCCTGCCTATGTCCGTGCTCGTATCCATAACCACGCCTGCCCCTGTGCCCGGACCTATACATACACCCACACCTGCACCTGGCACGTCTGTCTACACCTCCGTCCCTATATCTATGTGTGCGTCCGTATCGATATTTGAACTTACCCTAGACCACCGGGCTTTCTCAACTTTGCTACTGTGGATATTTGGGGCGGGGTGATTCTTTGTGGTTAGGGACTGTATTGGGCATTATAGGATGTTTAGCCACAGCCCCTGACAGTTGGGACAACCAAATATGTCTGTAGACATTTTTAGCCAAGCATCCCCTGGAGAGTAAAGTTGTCTCCCTACCTGGCCCCTCCCCCCCCCCCCCCCCCACTCCCACGACTCTCGGTGAGGAGTGAAATGAGATGAGAAACCAGGCACTGGCTCAGTTTTGGCGAAGGCCCTGAGACCACAGATTTCAAAGGACCTTATGTCTCAGGGCTAAGTGCTCCGGAGCAAGCCCAAGCAAGACTTTCAAAGGAAGTGGCTGGAAACCAGATGGTCGTCCCCCATGACCTCTACCAAAGAGGCAACTCAGAGAAGTCACCTGCCAAGCAAAGCCGCAGGGCAAGCCCCCTTCGCCCCCCCTCCCCCACCCCCCACCCCCCCACCTTTTAGTCCGAAGCATCACCTTCTTCCTTGATTTCTTCTGTCCATTTATTCGTGGCCTGGCCAGGAAGGAGATGGTCAGCAGCATCCACGGTCCACCCATTTGTCATTTGAGTCATTTTGTTTTTACTCCATAAGCAGCCCCGTCTCTATCTAATCAGGGGGCTGCTTCCTGTGTTTGTTCGCTGCTATTTGTCCCGCTGGAGCGATTTTTATCATCAAACAGTATGAAAATAGAATGTTAGGAATTGGCACCCCTCTCGTCTTGAGAGGCCATGGGGCCGGCCAGTTGGCTTGGGCAGAAGATACGGAAGCAGGGTAAGACCCGGGCATGTATTGTCTGCAGGACAAACCCTAAGCATGCCCCTCACTGCCTTCACATGGACTCCCCTCACAAAATAGAAACCATGATGCAAATTGTTTAAACCTCACGACGTGTATTTACAAGCACTTTGTGGTCACTCTTCCTGGCGAGCGGGGGGAGTTTTCATGGTTTGATGAATGGGTTCCTTCTGCCATGCGGAATGAGCACAGAGGTGGGCATTCCCATTAGGAGTGGCTCTTGACTTCCTCCCTCGTCATCGTCTACAGCCCGGAAGGAGCCATGGTTCTTGGAGTTGCGGCCGAATGGCGGTGTGTGGCTGACGAGGCACCGATTCCAGATCTCCGGGCAAGCAGGAAGGCTCAATGATGGGAGTGCCCCTAAAGGGCTTTCTCTGTAGGCCCCCCAGTTTAGCCAGCGCATGACCACAGGTTGTGTAGCACCTGCCCGGCGGGGAGGAAGGGTGGCGATCCAAATCTGTTCTATTGCTGTGACTTCTAGTTCAAAGTGTTGGGTTAGTGCTCACGTGCGAAAGCACCTACTGGGTGCCCTGTCATCAGGAGAGCTGCTCTGGGGAAAGAGGAAGACACAGAAGACCAAGAAAGAGAAAGCACAGTCTCTGTGTAGTGAACAGTTGCCTTCTTTTCAAGACTCAGCCACATTTCCATTTCTTCTACTGCTTCATTGACAACCCCCCTTTTCCCATCCCTTCTTTCTCATTAAGGAAAAAAAAAAAGGCAAATGGCCAGAGTTCAACACCCCAATTACACATCATTCTGAATGTGACCTGTGGTTGTAAATAAATACCTTCCTGGCGTAACTTCCTTCTCCGTCCTGGACCCACGGCAGACATTACTAGTCAATCATGACATCCTTTCCCGTAGTTACTGCTGGGGCTTTAGAATCCTACCTCCTAATCTCCATCGGAAGCTCCCATTCCTTCAGAAACTATCGTCAGCTACACGCCAAACAAAGAGCGAGTGAGTAGAATTTATTCACACCGATGACGTACAAGCGGCTCTTAACCGCTTCCGTACTTTGGAGTTGCCAGAAAAAATACAGGATGCCCAGTTAAATTTGAATTTCAGCTACATAACCAAGAATTTTAAGTATCCGCATGCCCCCTAACTATGGCGTGGGACATACTTTTACTAAAAAATGATCTCTTATTTGTCTGAAATCCGGATTTTACTAGGAATCTGATATGTTGACGTGTGTAATCTAATGCCAAGATCTAACGTCCCCTTTTAAAAACAGAGTTGGGAGGCTCTGGCCTATCTTCATCTGCAACGTGGATGTTTCAGGCCTGGGCCACAAAAGCGTGAGGCTTTTCCTAGCAAGCAGGTCGTGGGAGCGGGGTGTGTTTTGGGGCCTTGGCTGTGGTGCAGGTTGAGAGCCTTTCTTTGTCTCGAAGTTACACCGCATCTTGCAGTCATCTTAGCCTAGAAGACGGGTTGTGGGAACGGAGACACATCGGGCTCACCAAACTCAATGGCTTTTGGATGACCAGCCCCTTCAGCATCGTGCTGGGAACGGGAGCTGGTAAGACAACCTGTAACTAGCCGACCAGGTCTCTCTGTCACCCGTCCTGTCTTTGAGGGTGTGGATTTTTTTTTTTTTTTTTTTTTTTTTTTTTTTTGCTCAAGAGCACAGTGGTAAGGACCAGGGAGGAGGGAGAGCGGCAGAGCCCCCAAGGGATCTTAAGATACTTGTGCACGATTTCCGATGCCGACATCCAAGATTAAAACGCTCCTCTGCACTTAACATTGGCTGTGTCCACATCACTTTCTCAGACACGGCTGGTCAGTAGCCAGCCCATATGGGTACGACCCTCCTGATTCAGGTTCTCTGCCTCGGCCAGCTGTTCCCAAACTTCCCCGCCCGTCCGGGTCCTCTGGAGAAGTTTTATAAATCCCAATGCTTGGGCTGCTCTCCAGACCAAGGCAACTCAGGATGTCTGGGTGTGGGGGCCAGGCGTTGGCCTTCTTTGAGGATTTCTAGGTGATTCCAACGTTTGTCCACACTTGGGAGCCACTGGTCTCTGGTAGACATGTTTCTTCTGCTTCAGAAAACACGTTCTCAGCTAGCTAGACACCCGGGGATGTGACTGGGGGAAAGTCGCCCTTCCTTGTCCGGCCAGGGGGAGGAAGAGGGAGGAGGGAGGGGTCCCCTCAGGATAGAGTGGCATTGTTTTGTATCAGTTTCTGGCTTTCTAGCTTGGCTGGGCTGGGGGAACAAAGAAGGCTTCATGCAGGACAAAAGCGCACTGTTTCACCTAATGAGGAACAGTTGAGAGGTCTGGAGACAGCACCCCATCAGTGAGGGACAGAGGGCGGCAGAAGAGAGGCTTGTGGGGCCCCCGCCTAATGAAGACCAGTTGAGAGGTGCCGGCCAGACACCAGACTCGCCTTTCTTTGTGAGCCCCCAACGCCACCCCCTCCCACCTCTGCTGTCTCAAGAGGCCTCGCCCTCCTTCCAGTGAGAGAGAGAGAGATGCTCGGATTCATCTGTCACAGTGACGGGTCCCGACCTCGTGACCTCTTGAGCCGTGCCCTCCGGCCTCTGGATCTGACCTTTGCAAAGAGCCCCCAGTCCTCGGCCAGAAGGTCCCTATTGACGACCTACTAGTGGCCACCTGCTGAAGCAGCCCCTGAGAAATTAAAGCCAGCAAATGGTTCACCGGGGACTCTTTGAGGCTTTGCTGGATGGAGTGCTGTGTCCGGGGCTGGCGAACCAATCTCTCTAATTGTCTGTCGCCAAGATGCCTTTCCGCTCCCTTGGAGGACTTGGAGCTTCGTTGAACTTGGGGGCTTGTAAAAAGCAGCCCTGTGTGACCAAGAGAGAGGAGGAGAATTGCGGGGAGGGTCTCTGACGTCCCTGGCTGGCCTCCAGGCCTGGCTGGCAAGAGGACAGCATGTGCAGGCAGCTGAGCTGGAAGGAGTGTTACTCTCCCGGCACATGAGCTTCCAGAAGCACAGCCGGCTTCTGCCGAAGGCCACATGTTTTGACTTGCACGGGACCAAGGCGCTCTACACTCAGGCCTGCATTTATGCGGACCGTTGAGTCCCTCCCTAGGTCAATGGAGAGGTCATCACCATGTGTGGGTCAACACGGTCACATGTTGGCGACTTCATATAGTTTAAACTAAGAACTGAATTTGCATGAATTGGAGCTTCTCTAAGAAAGAAGTGATAGTATGTCAGTTATCTATTGCTATATAACAGATTTTCCCGAAACTCAGAGGCTTAAAAAAGCAAACATTTATCATCTCACAGTTTCCATGAGTCCGGAATTTGGGAGCCGCTTAGCTGGGCGGGTCTGGCTCATGGTCTCTCCTGAGGGTATAGTCAAGATGGCAGCTGGGGCTGTGGTCTCATCTGAAGGCTTGGCTGGGGTTGGAGGATCCATTCCCAAGGTAGTTTGCTCACAGGGCTGTGGGTGGGAGGCTTCAGGTCCTTGCCAAATGAGTCTTTCCACGGGGTTGCTTCAAGTGTCGCCACAACATGGTGGCTGGTTTCTCTTGAAATGAAGGATTCAGGAAAAGAGTGAGAAGGAAGCTGCATTAACTTTTGTGACCTATCCTTGAAAGTCATACTCTGCCGTTTCCGAAACATCCTATTGGTTGCACAGGTCAGTCCTGTTCAACACGGGAGGGGGACATACAAGTATGTGAGTACCCGAAGACGAGGGTCTTTGGGGCCATCTTGGAGGCTGGCTATCACCACAGAGCGTCAATGCAATGTAATGGCTTACTGGTCCCCTGCAACTTGATATTCTTTGAAGGCTGAGTCTCTTTGTCACCTCTCTCCTCTGCCTCCATTTTACTAGACAGGAGTCTAGTTAGCCAGGAGCTCTTAAAAGTTTAGCTGGAGAATAGCAGGGGCAGACAGTGTTGGCAAAGCAAAGACGTCCTTTGCTGTCTGGCTTCCAGGATTTTGGTGGCCAAATCCCTATTTAAGGGAATCTCAAATCTGGCAAGAGGAGCATGAGAATAGGACGTATTTTTGTGATTAATTTATTAGACACAATTAAACCTCCCAAGAAACTCTAGCTTATACATTTTTTCCCACCAGCAGTCCTATAAATTACCTACTAAGCACAGAAGAAGTTAGCGATAGCTAACTCCATCCCATATTCTGATTCAGTGATGTCAGCCTTGGCTCCCACATGTCATCGCAGGCTGGGCTCTCTGGAGGCTGACTCTGAGATGGAGATTAGGACACGGGAAGTTTATTAAGGATAGCTTGCACGCCTACATACAGACACAGATACAGTCCATTCGCACACACGGTCCCCCGGGCGCGGGCAACATCCACGCACGTGCATGCCTGTGCACAACACACGTAGGCCCCTTCCTACACCACGTGTAGCTGCAGGACCCGACACGCCTTCATGCATACACAAACGTAGACAGCGGAGTTGGTCTCCAGTCAGTGAGGAAAATCTCCTAAAGGTGGAATTATCTTTGAAAACCTATTACACTGACACCTCACGGGGGGATACACGGGGAATGAGACGAGGTTGCGGGCACAACGGAGGTCCACCTTAGCATTCTTTGCCCTCCCTGGGGTGTAAGATGCTCGTTGGGGAGGACGTCGGGCAGAGTTCTGCTTGCGTTATTAACGTCATCCCTCTCGGTCTCGCTGTCTCGCTCTCCCTCCCACGTTTCTCATCCTCTCAGTCGTTGAACGAGCGTCCGATAGACAGGTGATGTTTCTGCACTATCTCACATTACCTGAACACACACACACACACACACACACACTGCAGCAGTGGAGGAGAATTCCAGGAAAGGTGGAGAAGGAAGGATTTCTGCCTTTCCCCTCTGATGTCTCTTCATCTGAGCTACGGCTGTCCTCACCGCACGGGGCACCCAGTCTGCCAGCCGAGTTGTCGGTAAGAGGAGAGTGTAGAGAAAGACCACGAGGTCCGGGGAAGGCCTCTGTAGTAATTGCCAGGGGGCCTCTTACCCCGGAGCAGACACTGTGTAAGTCTGAAGGGGCCCTATCAGATCGAATAAGGCTGTCTCCTCCGCGTCACCCATAGTTGGAACGGTGCTTTCTTTTCCCTTTCTGGTCTTTTCCACAAGCAATGAGTTCTTTCTTGCCTGTTCCTGCTTCCCTGAGCCCTTTCACTTTGCCGGTTCAACATCCATTGTTTGGAACAGGTCACCTCCTGTCCCCCATACCCTAAGATCGCCCCTCTTCTCTCTCTGGAAGATCCCTCCTCACTGCGGGCGGCCCATCCGTGAGTTCACCCTTCATTTTTCATCAAGAGCCTCTTTCCGTCCCCAAGCCCAATTCAACAGTCTCCTCCTGCTTTCCTACAGCCCATAACTCTTAGGCCAGGGGATTAACATGGTGATTTATCTGCAGAATTCCTTGAGTGAGGGATGCGGAGGGAGGAAAACCCAGAGAGACCCTTGTCCCTGAGTACTGAGTGGTTATTCTTTAGCGAATGATAAAGCAAGCTCTAGGGGTCCCGGATGCAGGGGGGAGGGGGGAGGTGACTGTCTGGTTTGGGTTCAGTTAGGGGATAGTGTCATTCTGGAAAGTTCTTAGATTTCCTCCCCATCCTCTAGGCAACCCATGCATATAGTCTGGCCCCCTTTTGTAGGCAATCTAATTCTCATGGACCCTGTGCTGCCCCACCTTGACCTTCTTTCAAGACCCCCTGACCCATATGGCAACGAACAGCATTGGACAAAGCACTTCTATTTATTTATTTATTTAAAATTTTTTTTAACGTTTATTTATTTTTGGGACAGAGAGAGACAGAGCATGAACGGAGGAGGGGCAGAGAGAGAGAGGGAGACACAGAATCGGAAGCAGGCTCCAGGCTCTGAGCCATCAGCCCAGAGCCCGACACGGGGCTCGAACTCACGGACCGCGAGATCGTGCCCTGAGCTGAAGTCGGGCGCTTAACCGACTGAGCCACCCAGGCGCCCGGACAAAGCATTTCTAAAGAAGCCATCTTCCTGTACCCCTATCAAGGAAGAGGTCAGGAAGAAAATAGGACGAGGGGATGGAAACCGCATGATCAGAGTCTCTCCTCAGCCTGCTTTGGCCGTGATAGTTACAATTTGAGATTAATACCCCTAAAGAGTTCCACACAGAGGACTCTATATATCACTACCGGAAGCTCCTTCTGTTGTAAATTCCCTTTCTACTAGTTGGGAAGCACTTATCCGACGACACTCGCTCTCTCCCGGGTGGCTCCAAAGCCCGCGGCATCTGGAAGCCAACCAGCCTAAACCAGAGGCACATATAACATATAGATGTAACATACAGAAGGGCCGAAGGCACTTTTTCCCCCGTTCTCCTTAGCTTCTGCTTGATTTTGGCAGGTCGAGGGTTCCAGAACATCAGGGAAGAGGGAAGTGGCTTTTGGAAATGGTTCAGGTGCACAGGGAATGCCTGGAGGGAGATTGCGGCACCTGGATTGTGTGATCCCTAATCACAACTGAGACACAAGTTGGAGACCCCCCCCACCCCCCGCCCTCCCCCGAAGAAAAGGAAATGTGGAATAGGCCGCAGGAGGACTGAGATCTTATGTGAGTAGCTTCTGGGACCTGAGTGGTGTAACTGCTGTTGATCTACGTAGAGGCCGGGGAAGCTGCGATAATGAAGGAATACAAATAAATATGTGAGAGTAGAGAAGGGGGCAAGGTGGTGATGGAGACAGCCCTCCCCCCACCCCCGCCGCCCCATCCCCACCGTTTTTCCTTCATTTCCGCTGTTGGCCCCGAAAGGCTTCAGTGTGACGTTCTCAGTGGCGGCCCAGAGTTCACCAAAAGAGTCCTTGGCCCAGAGTTGCAATCCCCAATGGTTTAACCCTCTCCACTTAAAGCACTCCCCCAATGCCTTTCATTGCCTCTGTTTCAAAGAGTGTCAACAACCCGTGGAGATCAATACACATTAGTCCATCTGTTTTCACATCGAGACACACATTCAGCATATGTCTTGCAATTGATTAATTACTGCAAGCGCTGCGATTTTGATTTCAAGTTGGAGTTCCCTTGCCTTATCTCCAGGCACCATGTAAACTCGTAACCAACCGAGTTTTCCGTCACGGCTCCGGCGGAGCGTCGCTCCTCCCCCGCGTCAGCCCAACCGGGGAATAAGGTCGCGCGCTCCGGTCCCGAGGGATCAAACCAGAACTCTGTTCCCTGGTTCCCTGACTTGGTTCGTCCCTTTGGGCGCCACTGGCTACTCGACTTCTAGCCCAGTTGCAAATCCATGGATTCCTAAGGCGTTGGCGGAACTGTTTCCACTCTCCGGCCAGACGCCAGTGCAACTGGTTGGCTTGGGAAGATGAGCTGGTGCATAACGAAATCAGGGAGAACTAAAGCAGGTGTCGTCTCCCCCGAAGCCTGGAGGCAGACTCTGATCATCATCGGGGTTGATGATCAGACTGCGGAGGGCACCAGCAGCTATGCTCGGGTAAACCATGTTGGATGTACAAAATATACTGGCATTACGTAACAGGGATCATCTCTCAGTGCCCCAGCCATTAATTCCTGACACGAGTTCCTGACGGTAATTCTGACGTGGGGTCAGATGACCAGGGTCTGGGACGTTTCCATGGTTGAGCTTGTGGATGCAAAGTACAAATTACGGAAGGCTGACCAAAACCACGCCATGAAACCCTTAATTATCCATGTCTGCCAAGAGGCATTTTAGCACGAATAATACAGAAATGAAATGTCATTTATCTTGGTTTTTGGATTATGTGCTAGGACTGTTTCTTTTGTGCATCAGATTTTCCATATTCAGTATTCTTTTTATTACTGTTAATTTTACATAAAGTAACAGCATTGCAGAATTGTAAAACCAGAAGGCGGTCGAGGGGTTTATTAATCTCATGGTTTTCAGACTGTGTACAGGGAAGATCTGGGATTCCAGAGAGGAGCCCTGGGCAGGAGGTGGAGGACAAGTGGATGCAGGTCTCCCGTTGTACAGATAACAAAACCGAGTCCCAGGGAGGGGCCGAGAACTTCCAAGCTGGTTAGTACCAGAGCTAGAACTCTGATCTTCTGCTTCTTAGAGAAAACAAACATCTATGAGAAAGATGTAAGAAAATGACTAAAAAACTGTGCACTAGTCTCAAAAACTGACCGATATAACTTATATAGCTCCGAAAGGTGTGGTCCAAGAAAAGGTCCAAAAGGTTTGGTCCAAGACTTTAAGATACCGTAAAGATTTCAGATATAGAATGTTTAATAGAAATTTCAGGAAGTTTAGTTATCACCTACTGTACTTTATCAGGGTTGACCTACAGACTGGGGTCATAAAAATGCAGAGGACAGGTGTACCAGCCAGACTGCTGGTCAGTGCAGTGTGTGTGTGTGTGTGTGTGTGTGTGTGCGCGCGTGTGTGTAACAGTGAAAGCCAAAAGGACTAAGACACACATTGAGAGACGTAGAAACAGAATGTCACAGGATAGATAGATTAAGACAGATTTGTAATAGAAGTTTCAAAAGGGGGAAGAAGAAAGTCAGCCTCTCAGGGACTCTGAACTCCCCCGGATAAGAGCTCAGGGTCTGGAGTGAGAAGGATCTAGACTGTCACCCTGTTTCTTCGACTGCCTACCAGAAACTGATTTAGAGAGACACATGCTACCTTTTCAAAGTACACTTTCCTCTTCAGTAAAATGCATTCATAACAGTAACTTTCTCAGGGGCTTGCACTGAGAATTGCACAAGATTGTATATATATAACGTGTTTAGTAGAATGTTCAGCACCTACTTCATATTTAAGAAGTGGGAGTTAATCTTATTTTGGTTATTTCTACTTGGATTGCTAATATTGCCCAGTTATATGCCAGCTATGCAAAACTGAAAATTTCCCATAAGGTGGAAATTTCTGTCTCTGCCCCTATTTTTCAGGCCCCTTTTTGTTTCCAGGATTCCTAGACTTTCTGTAAAATGTCTCCAGATAGTCCGGGAATGATTTTCAAATACAGCAGTTTCTCAGAGATAGGATGGCATTGCTGTTATTGCTTTGAATATTGAGAGAAGGAAAATGTGCCCCAAATTATTCAAGAATGAGAATGATAGCTCAGTTCCCAGATCTACGGTCTTCACCCACTGCAAAGAAAAACAAAATTGTTTCGTCGTTTCAGATGCAGCTGATTAAAATTATTTTCACCAGGTTGCTCCTGGTAGTTAAGAAAGGATTTGGAGTTGGGGAGGGGACAGAAGAAAGGAGAAGGAAGCTGATATTTGCTTCCCTTCCATCAGACCCTGTGCATGATTTATCTCATTAACTCTTTAAAATATTCCTCTGATTCTCATCTCCATGTCACAGACCCAAGACTTTAAGAGATGACAGTTGTCTTGCCTAACACGGCACAAGCAGTAAGTGTCAGGGACTGGATGCCATGTTCTCTGTGGCGACTGAGACTCCAGTCTTCCCAGGAAGGAACATTAAGAGTACAGACCAACAAAGCACCCCAGCAGAGATAAAGCTCAAAAACGTACAAACCCCAAATTTACCCAGCCAAGGAACACCCAAAAGACCAACAACTTCCCGTCTCCCTAATTTGGCTGGGAATCCTTTTCTTTGGGAATCACTCCCAATATTTCCCCCCCCATTTTTCTTTTTCTCGCATGTAGCCCTTGGCATGGTTCCACACCAGCACGGGCCCCCGCAATACAAAGGATATGAGATTTCCCCCAAAAGCCAAATTCCTTGGGTGTTAAAGCTGCGTTTTCTTGAAAAGGCTGGTGGTGGCTTTGCCACAGGAGAATGAATACGAGCTTGCCCTCCGTGCTGGGAAGGCGCCTGTGGGATGGTGTCACCTGTCACTTGGAGACAAAGAAAGTCGTGTTCTGTCACTCTTTGAATGGCAACTCTGTTGGAGCTGCTGACCTTGTTTGTTCAAATCCTGCCTCTTGTCTGAGAGGGTGCAGGCGTTTTTTGTTTTGTTTTGTTTTGTGTTTGGCCCTTTTCGAGATTTCTTTGGTGAACAGTTACCCTCACAACAGAGATTTGGGGCTTTAGGATAGCTGCTTCTAGAAGCTTCCAGGATTTCATCTTTCTGCCTGTTGCTCCTGAGAAAATGGACTGAACACAATAGAGAGATTTATGACTCTACCCAGAAGCTTTCATAGAGTTAGCAGACTGAGGGAGAAGACATCTTTTTCTCTTACACCTGTACCAGAATTTTAGGATATGAAGAAACCAGACCTGTCTTTCCTTATCTGTTTACCTTCCATCAGCCTGCAGATAAATGAGAACTAGCTTTATTTTTAAAGGAAGCAAACAGTTTAATTTGGAGAAACATGATAAAGTGAAAAAAATTAATGACTAACAAAAAGACCAATATTAACATGCGGAGAAATTTCTAGAAGAAAAATTCTAGAATCTAGAATCCTAGGAGAAAATTCTCTTAGAATCCTAAGAGAAAAGTCCAGAATCTAGACTCCTAAGAGAAAAGTCCAGAATTCTAGGAGAAAATTCTAGAATCTAGAATTCTGGAAGAAATTTCTAGAATCCTCCTTGGTGACACCCTTCACGTGTAATCCGAAGCAGTGTTGGTATTGCATACTACGCGTATTTATTGACTACCTACTATACCTTCGGCACTGTGACAGGCAGTAGATGTACAAGTGCAAATCAGACAGATATGGTTTCTCAGGGAGCTGATAAGCCATTGGGGAGGACAGACATCCAGACAGGATTTGATAAATATGAGTCCGATGGAGAAAGGTGTATAGTGGGAAGAGAACTTGTAAGAAGAGGTCTTAACTTTGGGGATGAGTGGAATGTCCTATATGAAGTGATCTTGGGATCTCCCTGAACCACATTTGTTTCTCCAGTCTGCTAGACCCAAATTTATACGGTACCATATGAAAACTTAATTCTCCCTAACCCAGAATTCTGTGACCATGACATGGATGATGAGCCTCGTTAGCCCCAAGTGTCACATGAGCAAACATCAGTATCAAATATTCATGTGCTGTTGGGAAAGCTGACTTCTTTTTATACCTTATTTTATAATTTGTGAAACCAGAAGGTTGAGCTAGGTAATCTCAAAGTTCATTTCTACTCCTGATATTTCATACTGATGCCTTAGACCTTAAAGCATTGCATGACATTAGGATATTCTAATGGATTTCGATGTACAACACCAGCTAAGGCAACTGGGCGAATTTAGAAATATGACCTTATGTAGAGCTGCAGAGAAAACCCGTAAACGGTTCCATCTCTGAGGTACCATCTTGTTTCGGAAGACTAAGGGAGTCTCCTACAATTGAAAGTGTGAAAATATTATGGGGGCAGTTTGCGAGACAGATGGGGCAATGTAGACGACCTGCCAGAGGAGGTACACAATGAATGCGCAGTGATTGATTGTGTGGATGATTCAGTGGATGGATGGATGGATGGATGGATGGATGGATGGGATGGATGAGGAAGTCTTCTTCTCTGAGCTGGGAAGTAGTTTACTCACAAGGGGACCTTAATAAGGGAATCCATCTCTACTAAGATCAAATGAATGCTGTAAGTGGTGTTCAGAGCTCCAGGTTGAAATCCTGCCCCCTCCTGCCATGTATACTTAACTTGCTATATGGACTTGATGGGCTTAAGTAACCTCTGTGACCTTCAAGTTATTCAGTTTTTTATGAGGACGCATGAGATCCTGTGTCTAAGAGTTACGGCTCCTAGCGTGTGCTCAGTAAGAGTGTTGACTCTGATTAGAACAATGATTTCTTCACTCAATCCCATGGAAAGCATGGGAAGCAGTTGGCCAATTTGATTGTAAAGGTAACCAAAATTGGGGGGGGACCAGTTCATTTTTTTGTAGACAGCCTGCACTTTAGAGAGAAAAAATTTTTTTCTCACCTCACCCCAGTGTCCTGGCGTTTCGTTTACTCCAGTGTGCCCTTTGTCTGTCTTTAGAGCTTTTGCACACGCTGTTCCCTCCACCTGAGATACTTTTGCCTTACTTTGTTTACCTCGTGAGCTCTTACTTTTCTCCCCCAGGCCTTGGTTTAAATACCTCCATCTTTCAGGAGCCTGGGTGGCTTAGTCGGTTGGGCATCTGACTTCAGCTCAGGTCATGATCTCATGGTTTGCGAGTTTGAACTCTGCATCGGGCTCTGTGCTGATGGCTCGGAGCCTGGAGCCTGCTTCAGATTCTGTGTCTTGCTCTCTGTCTTCCCCCTCCCCCCTCTCTCAAATAAATAAACATTAAAATTAAAAAAAAAAAAATCTCCATCTTTCTCTAGGGTTCCTCTCCTGCCCTTCTCCACCAAGCCCAGGTTACCTCCCTCATTGTGGTCTCCTGCACCCTATACTTATCCACCTCAGAATACTTAGTCTATCCTGTTGCAACTGTCTTTTCTGTGCCTCTCTTTCCCACCAGACCTCAAGACCTGGAAGGAGAGACTGGGTGTTCTTCGCTGTTAGATATCCAGCATCCGGCCCAGTTTGGGAACAGACCAGACTTTCAGCACAATTTGCTGGTGGAGTGAAGAATGCCTAGATAAACAGACAGTGAAAGAGTCTAGGGAAATGATTACAAAATGGCGGCCACAGATTAGTCAGGAGGGAGACTGAGACGCCGGGGCCTGCTAACTTTGTGCCCTCTCCAGTGGACGCTCCAGGGAGGGTCCTGTTTCAAGTCCTGGTACCATCAGATAATGAATGGCCCGATGGAGGCTCCCCATTAAAAGCAGAGAAAGCCCCCTGGCTGGCCCATAGGAGGCCTGCTTTTCCCTGAGACTCAGGCGTCCCTTCTTGCCTGGGGTCTTTCTTCCACTTTCCAGTCTGGGGCCCTGTCTGCTTTTGGAGTCAGGAGGGGACTGTCTGCACCTTCTGCGGAGACAGCGAGGGAACATGACGTCTCACTCTGGCCCCAACCCCGAGCGTCATTGGTGTTGGCTGGGGATCAAAGCCGCTGTTCCATTTTTAACCTTCATCGGGCCCCACCTCACCCTGAACATGTGTTCCCGACATTTCATTGTGTGCCAGGGGATAAACAACCCCCATCCCCTGAGTCTAGGGAAGGATGCCTTCGGGGGAGAGCTCTGAACCCGGCTGAGGCAGATAAGTGTTTTTCCCACCCAGGGCCCCCCTTGAGCACTGTGGTTTTTCCTGAGCTTACATGACACCACCATAAGGGAGATGGATGGCTTTATTTTTGTGCAGAGCAAATCTACAGATGGTGACCCCCGACCAAAAAGAAAAGAAAACAAAACAAAACAAAAAAAACCCATGCGAAAAACAACAACAAAAAACCAGAACCTAGTGTGTGGGGGCGGAGAAGAGGGTGGGGGCCGGGGATTCTCTCTCAGGCTGTTCCGTCTGTCTCCTACCTTCCTTCTTCTCCCGAGTCGCCTTATAAATATCACCAGCGTCACCCCCCCCCCCCATCGGGGGTTATTGGGGCTATTGACAGGAGACCGTTTTATTTTCAAATTCGCTGTGAATCCAGAATGCTTCTAGAATTCCCAAGCAATTAAACATAGGCTGAAGGAAGAGAGAGGGTGTCTGTTACAAAGTGGGAGCTCAGTACATATTCGTGGAAGGAAGGAAGGGAAACACAGATCCCCCAATGGTCCACCACTGTTAATGTATTGATGGACATCTGTCTATGTTGTTTGGGTGTGTTTAAGCAACATGTACAAATAGGATCATACTATAGTCACACATAATATATTCATACTTCCTATATACGCATAATAAAAATGATACTATATACTATCACGGGCATACATAGTCCATTCATGGTATTTTACAATCTGCTTTTTTTTTCACCATGCCCTGGACGTCTTTCCACGTCTACGAATGTAGAACAAATTTATCACAGTTTACGGCTGCCAAGTAGCCATTTGTGAAGCTATCCTATCTCTGACTTCACCAGTTCAAGAGAGCTGCTTTTGAAATCCCCACCTTAAAGGAGGCTCATACTTTATTTTTTCTCTTGTGACTCTCTCTCTCTCTCTCTCTCTCTCTCTCTCTCTCTCAGCTGTCTTCAGGCCACACGGAGTTGAGGTCAGAGTTTTCTGCTTTCTCGATCGCCAGCTCGTCAGCCACGGGAGGATGGACGTTACATTTGCAGGGATCTTATGGATTTCTCTGTTATGCTGCAGCTTGGACCAAAGAGCCCTCTCTTCTTCGCCTCTATCGATCTAAATGTTTCCATATTTGTTTCCTTGTGGAGGCATTTACTGCATCAGACTTTCAAGAGATGGGGCCTGGAGATTTACAGAGCTCTTTGTGTGTTCCGACGTACAATCGGAGCTCAGAGACGTGGAAAGACATGGAAAGAAGTGCCCTCTGATGTCCGAAAGGGCCACAGCATCATTCTGCCTCTGACCTTGCAACACTGACTTACTGTGCATGAAACACAGCCTCCTCGTCAGCAAACCTGGGGAAGTTATCATCGAAGCAGCCTTCCTGGATTATTACGAGGACGGAAGTAAGTGCCTGGTACACAGGAGCTACTTAAAAAATGTCAGCTTTTATTATTTTCTGAGAGGGGCTGGATGTAGCAGACGGTAGGCTCTGGAATTGGCCATTTCTGGGTTTGGATCTGAGCTCCAATGCTTCGCAGATGAGTGCCTTAAATCCGAGTTTCTATGTGCTCATCTGTAAGTTGGAGCTAAATACATAGCAGAAATTTTATCGTCGTACAGCTTACAGATAATGTGTACAAAGAGCCAGATCGAGGGCACTCAAATGGCGGCCACTCTTAGGGTTTGCTAAACCCTGACCCTTTGTCTCCAAAGGGTTCTAGGAAAGCCTTGACTTGTCTACTGTTCCTGCATCTGTGGCCCTGTTTTCAAGGCTTTCGTGCCCTAAGACGGTGCCCATTTGTATGTAGAAAATATGGGGACAAGAGTCAGAAACTTCACTCGAATCCCGCCTTTCCTATTTACTTCCCGAATGACCTTGGACAAGGCACACACTCTCTCACTTTTCTTGTTTCTCGCTCCTTGATGTCATTTAAAATGAAAACAACTCTGAGTATATTCTTGGTACTTGGCAATTTACAAAGCCTCGTCCATGATCATTATTCAACCTGAACATCCCAGTCAATGGTCGGGGCTCATACACACGCATTTAACGCATCAACATTCCATCAAATCCGGAGTCCTTTTGGAATATTTTTCTTTTTCATAAATTTTTTTAATGTTTATTTATTTTTTGAAGGAGAGAGTGACAGAGCGTGAGCGGGGGAGGGGCAGAGAGAGTGGGAGACACAGAATCCAAAGCAGGCTCCAGGCCCTGAGCTGTCAGCACAGAGCCTGGCGTGGGGCTTGAACCCACGAACAGCGAAATCATGACCCAGGCCAAAGTCAGACGCCCAACCGACCGAGCCACCCAGGTGCCCCATGGAATATTTTTATTTTTCTTAATTAGGAAGCAAGCTGTGGGCAGAGGGGTGGAAATGGATGTTACTACTCACTGAGCTAGTAAGAGTACTCAGTTAGGGGTGCATCCAACGAGCCTTGTGGAATCCCTATAACGCGCTAGTCATTGTATTATGATCTAAGGATAAAATAAGGCCCTATCATTGCTCTCGGAGTCTCGTTGTCTGATGGGAGAGATGTACACGGTGGGGAATGGTGTTCACAAGACGTTGTAAGGCAGGAAAGCCTTTGAATGCATCCTCTGTGAGAAGAGTTCACTAGATCGAAATGAAGTTGACGGGCTGAAGGGCCCAGGAGTCAGCGCTTGGCAGATGGTACTGTGTATAAAGGCCGAGAGGCAGGAACCATTATGGTGTTTTCAAGGTACTCCGAGTTGCCTAGAGAACGATACGCATAGGAGGGCAGGAGACGAAGCCAAAGCAGTCTGCGGGACCCCCAAACTACCCACTTGGGAATCTGCCTGTTCAGAGGGCAAGGGTGGTTTTTCCATGGAGGAATACGGTGGGCCAAATTGTGTTCCTGGATGACCAGACTTGGTGGTTTCTCTGTTTGAGCTCTCCAAAATGTAGATCCCGAGGCAAGGATTTGGGTTGAAGTGGTCTAGTTGGGAAGCACGGGGAGGGAGTGAGGAAGTGAGGCAGGGCGCGGGGAGAAAGCCAGTGAAGACAGGGTAAGCTATGGGGCAAGTGGGGTTCCATTCCTTCAGGCCTCTGGGCGACATTGTGGAAACATCAGGCTTCTTCCTCTGTGGCCGAGGAAGCTGGGGGATTTATCCATTGGATCCCCCCACCCCCGGTGGAAGGAGGCCCCTGGGGCATCCAGTCCCTGGTGCTCCCTGTATGTCCCTGGTGCTCCCAGCCAGAGAACCTCCTTGGACAGAGATGACGCGGTTGGGGTAGGAAGCCAGGCGCAGGGATCGTCACCGAAGTTTCAGGTGAGCTCTGGAGGGTACCGAGGGGAAGCAGGCAGGGCACTGACTGGGGCCGCGTGGAAGGCGGGGGTGGGGGGTGGGAGAAGGTGCCAAACCAGAGGGAGACATGATAAAAACCCAAATTAGGGCCGTTGAAGCAGAGACGGAGGTCAGAGAGTCACTGATGCTCCTGAGTAGCACCCCTAACGGTCCCAAAGGTGACAGCGGCCGTTTAGAGTCACTAAGGAGGAGGCGTAGTGATTCCCCAGCCTGCAGGCCCACTCTAGAACGGCACTTGCTCCATTCCCCCCCCCCCCCCCACTTTCTCCACTCTCTCTGCCTCCCTGTTTCCTGGACGTCGAGTGTGCTGACTGCCCGCTGGGTCTTTTACCCCGTCCTTCTGGAAAATACAGGCTGCGTGATGGTCAATTTTCTGTCAATGAGGCTAGGCCAGAGTGTTCAGTGATGGGGTGAAACGCTAACCTGGAGGTTGCTATGCAGATACGTTGTAGATGGGATTGAGATCCATAATCAGTCGACTTTAAGTACGGGAGATTATCCCAGGGGATCTGGCCAGGCCTGACTTAATCAGACCAAAGCTCTTAAGAACAGAGTTGAGATTTTTTATTTTTTTGAGAAACTAACTTAAAAATTTTTTTAATGTTTTGATATTTTTATTTATTTTTTTTTATTAAAAAAATTTTTTTAACGTTTATTTATTTTTGAGACAGAGAGAGACAGAGCATGAACGAGGGAGAGGCAGAGAGAGAGGGAGTACACAGAATCGGAAGCAGGCTCCAGGCTCTGAGTTGTCAGATGTGGGGCTCGAACTCACGAGTTGTGAGATCATGACCCGAGCCGAAGTCGGCCACTTGACGGACCGAGCCACCCAGGCGCCCCAAGGCTTTTCTGATGAAGAAACTCGCCCTGTGGCCAGCAGCTTCGGTTCATGCTGGAGAGTTCCAGCCTATCTTTCCTGCTGGCCCGCCCTTCCCTTCAGGATTTCAGAATTGCAAAGCCAGCACCCACAGTCTTGTAAGCCAGTTCCTTGTCACAAATCCCTTAATATGTATCTCTTACTGGTTGTGTTTCTCTGGTCAAACCTTGATGGATCCAGTAGCCTTCTAGGAAGCGTGAAGGTTAATTTTGTATGTTGGTGTCACTGGCCATGCTGTGCCCAGAGAGTTGATCAAACGTTATTGTGGATGTTTCTGTGAGGCTGTTCTGGGATGAGATTAACTTTTATTTTTTATTTATTTTTATTTTTATTTTTTTTCAACGTTTATTTATTTTTGGGACAGAGAGAGACAGAGCATGAACGGGGGAGGGGCAGAGAGAGAGGGAGACACAGAATCGGAAACAGGCTCCAGGCTCCGAGCCGTCAGCCCAGAGCCCGACGCGGGGCTCGAACTCACGGACCGCGAGATCGTGACCTGGCTGAAGTCGGACGCTTAACCGACTGCGCCACCCAGGCGCCCCAAGGATGAGATTAACTTTTAAATCGGTGGACTGGGTAAAGCAGGTTGACCTCTTGAAAGTAGGGGGAGGGGGGCCTCACCCAATCAGTTGAAGGCCTGAATAATAATAATTAAAAAAACCCATGCGGATGCCCACCCCCCCAGTAAGAGAGAATTCTTCTTGGGGCGCCTGGGTAGTTCAGTCGGTTGAGCCTCCGACTTCGGCTGGGGTCACCATCTCACGGTTGGTGAGTTCGAGCCCTACGTCGGGCTGGCTGCTGTCAGCCTGTCAGCGCAGAGCCTGCTTCGGATCCTCTGTTCCCCCCGCCCCTCCCCTGCTTGTGTGCTTTCTCTTTCTCTCTCTCAAAAAAATAAATAAATACATAAAAATAAACCATTAAAAAAAAAAGAGAGAGAATTCTTTTTGCCTGACCGCTGCATCAGCTTTTTTTTCCTGCCTTTGGACCCAAAATGAAACACGGGCTCTTCCTGGGGGTTGAGGCTGCCAATCCTGCGAGGAGAACGACACCCTTAGCTCTTCTGGTTCTTAGGTCTTTGGACTCAGACTACAACTAAACTCTGGCAGCTCTCCTGGGTCTCCGGCTTGCCAACTCACCCTGTAGCCCTGAGGATGGGTCGGCCTCCCCGGCTCTGTGAGCCGATTCCCTATAATACATCTCATTATTAATCTCTTTATCAACACATTCCATTGGTCCTGACTCTCTTGAGAAGGTGACTAAGGGAGAAAGTCAGTCTGCTTGGTATGCAAATCTCCCTGGCACGGAAGGGGTCACATGACCCAAGCCTGGCCAATCAGAATTCTGCTGTAGCCTAGCTCCTTTGGTTTTTTTCAGTCTTGTCTACCGTTGCCACTGGTGCCCTCTGACTGGGGTCTGGCTTGGCCCCCGAATCAGGACTTGGGTTTGGCCAACCTGGCCCTCCCTCCAAAACCTTGCGTCCTCCACTGCTCTTTAGATTCTGGAACTGCCTTTGTGTTGAGTGAGAGTGATCCCGTAGAGGGTCAGGACCGGCTTTCCTCTGCTTTTTCCGTCTTAGGGATTGGAAGTTCCCCGCTGGATGGACAGAGACACCGGTTGAACTTTGCTAGACGCCTACTGAGTATCTGTAGTGTCACGTTATTACCAAAGTGTCAGGGGAGGTCAACCAACAGACAAGAGAAAGGTCATGCTCTCACTCCAAGCTTTTAGCTGTTGTCCCTCTCAGCCGATCTGCTGGACCGCCAGCCTTGCTTGGAGTAATGCCTGTCACCAGATACCCTTCCCATCTCAGCGTTTCTGTATACAATCTGATTTCCTGCCGCGATCGGAACCTCCATTATGAAGGCCATGACAAAGTCTGCCCCATAAAGAATATACGCATAAACTCTCTGTCTCCTGAGTCTAGAAATCTAGACCATCAGGCATACTTATCCAAATAGCCCCGAAAGGTTGGAAACATTAATCCCGTTTGCTCCTAAATCCTGGGTCACTTCATGCACAAGGGGCGGGGCGGGGGGGGGGGGGCGCGGCGCGGTGAGGGGAAGAGCCCTGGTCTTGTGGCTTTTTCGAGATTAAAGATTTTGGCAGAATTGAGTGGTGTCCAGCCATTATGGGTCCAGTGACCTTTTAATGGAGCTGCTGCACGGCCGATGCAGAGTTAAATACCGGAGCGGGGCCCAAATCAGTAGCTGCAATCAGAGATACTCAAGTCAGTCCAGTATTCACAAAAGAGAAAAAAAAAAAAAAAAGAGAGAGAGAGAGAGAGAAAAGGCTCCCAGCCAACTCAGTGTTGATGGTCTGTTAATAGTTTTAATGGCTGCTTCTATAAATATGCAAAAATCCCCACTTCTGTTTCCCAGTGTGGTCTTATCGATTTTCTGAACAGCTGCTTGGGCAAGAAAAAGGATAGGGGGTCGGGGTGCACCTCTGGAAAAAGTGGGGGAAGTGATGGCTAGAGGCCCAGCAGGATGCCACTGGATTTTCTGTGACAAAGCCAACCTGAGGGGGGGAAAAATAAGGTAGAGTGTAGAGAAGCCTGGGTTGGAGTCCCATCCGCGCCTCCGGTTGGCCTTGGACAAATCAGTTTCTTTCCTCGAGCCTCAGTTTCCCCACCGGTTGCAACTCAGCTGGATCGGTGACCCCAGAAGGCTACCGTAGAGCCTTTTGTTAAAATCATGTTAGAATCGCTTGTGGTTGGGGCGCCTGGGTGGCGCAGTCGGTTAAGCGTCCGACTTCAGCCAGGTCACGATCTCGCGGTCCGTGAGTTCGAGCCCCGCGTCAGGCTCTGGGCTGATGGCTCAGAGCCTGGAGCCTGTTTCCGATTCTGTGTCTCCCTCTCTCTCTGCCCCTCGCCCGTTCATGCTCTGTCTCTCTCTGTCCCAAAAATAAATAAACGTTGAAAAAAAAAAAAAAAAAAAGAATCGCTTGTGGCAAAATATGTCAAAATGCAGATTCCCAGGTCCATCCGTATTGCATTAGAGCCTCCATCCCCCTGCCCCGGGCTGCGAATGTAGCTTTCAGGGTCCTCCCAAGGTGACTGTTAATCAAAGCCAGGTTTAGAAGTCACCAGGCTTGTTCAGCCCCTGGTCCCTTCCAGCTTTAGCGTTCTTGGAGGACGGCCTGGGGACAGATTTCTGGGTTTTCCTCTTTTCTGTGGGAAGAGAGACAGTTCTCTTGCGGGCTTCTTGGCTCTTTGTGTCTTAGGTACTCCTGCCAAGCGCTCCCAGCTTCACCCCCTTTACGCAGAAAACGTTATGGGCATCCTGACGGGAAATGAGAATAAAGAAACCCACCGTTGCTGGTTTCTAGACAGAACCGAGCCTCTGACTTTTCACACAGCGGTTGTTTTGGGGCCTGTAGCAAAATGACCCGCGTCGGCTTTCTCGAACCGACCCAGCCACGTGGAAAATCTGCTGGACAATCTGTAGACCTCGGTTGCTAGTTCAAAAAAGAACTAAATCAGAAACCCCAAGCCGCGTGTTACCGTTTATTGAGCACCTACTCCGGGCCAGGCACTTTACCTGAAAGGAATCAGCCTCTCTATCCTAGGAGATAGGTCCTATGATTACTGCCCGCATTTTACATTCGAGGAAATCGAGGTGCCCGGAGGCTGAGTCATTTCCCCAAAGTTCTCTGGCCAGTAAGCGGAAGAGGTATGATTATAAACACAAGTGGTCTGCTTCCTGATGCCAGGCTCTCTGTCCCTATTGCTGCTGTGAGCAGCTGCAGTTTATTTAGCGTCCCCTGTGTGCTTGGAATCTGGTAAAATCCTTATACTTACTGATGCTTCATGAAAACCGTGTAAAGTATATGTGTGTGTGTGTGTATACGTATGTATATGTGTATATAGGTATATATATATATATATATACCTATATACATTTCCATTTTAGGGATTAAAAAATGGAGGCTGAGAGCTTTTCTCCATTTAGCGGAGTTACACAGTAGCTAGCCTCAAATATAATGTGCTTGACAGGAGAGTCCCACACATAACATGAACTTCGTGTGTGTGTGTGTGTGTGTGCGCGCGTGCGCGCGCATAGCTGGACCACAAAACAACCCTTTTGTGTAGAAAGGGATGGATTGAGCATTGTCCAGAAACATCTAGAGGGTGCAGGCTCCGATCTTTAATTCCCTGTTTGTAAGAAGTGTCGGCCAGATAAAATAGACAGACCCGGGGATCACACGTTGTGCTGCTAGCCTCAGCCACCTTGCACGTCCAGCATCCTGTTATCTCCTGTTATCCCTCTATCCCTTCCGGCACCTGCTCCCTTCACTAAAGGGAGCTGGGGACATTAGCAATGCCATATATATATATATATATATATATTTTTTTTTTTTTTTTTTGAGTTACAGAAAGGATTGTTGAGACTGATCTCGGGGCCGTAACATGGAATCACAGAGTGACAGGTTGAGAGCGATTTTCGCCAGACCCAGAAAGGACTGATTTCACGACGATTTTCACGATTCTGCTTCCCCACCACGTTTCACATAATGCCGAGATTTATAGTGTAACGGGAACTAGGTGGGATTTGATCACTCTGGGCTTCAGTTTACCGCTGACCAGAGCACATGCCTCGTTTCCTCAGCAAAGTCTGACATGGTGGGGGGTGCGGAAGGGAGGGGAGTGTGCCGAGCTGAGGATGTGGACCTTTGTTCTCTGTGGGGGTGGGAACCACGGTTTCCCACTGTGGGAACCTCAGTGTGTCCATCTATGCAATGGGATGGTTGGGTTGGAAGGTTCCCAAACCCCTTTCTAACTCGAATGTTTATTCAGGTCTCACCTTCGTTCTTCTCAACCCACAGTCACAGAGTGGCTACTCCATGCCGGGTTTTTTGTTTTGTTTTGTTTTTTTTTTTTTTTTTTTTTTTTTTTTGCTAGGGGCCTGGGGACCCAGAAAAGCAACAGCAACAGCCAGCGCACCTGCTTTGTGGGGCAGAAGTTGTGTCGCAGCTTCTCTGCCGCCACCCGCCTGGGTGACCCTGAGCTGGTTCTTTGTGCCATGAGGTTTGCAGAAAGACGTTTCTCCAAGTGTGACCAGATGACCTTTTGGCTCAGCAAAGCCCGGGGTGCTTGTTAACAACTTGGATCCCTGGATCCCAGCCCAGATCTGCTGAATCAGAATCTTTTGTGGGAAGGAGAGGGGGAAATGCATTTCAGCAAGGACCCCAAGGTGATTCTTAAACATACTGACATCAGATAATGTGTTAAAGTGCCTCACAGTTTGTGAGTGTGCTTGCTGACTTTTAGGGATCCGGCTCTAGAAAACCCTGGACTTCAGCTACACTCGACTCCATTCAGCATTTTCTTTTTATTGCACCTGTAGGTTTCCCCTTTACTGAGAAATGTGTGTGTGTGTGTGTGTGTGTGTGTGTGTATGCATGCGTGTGTATGTACACACACATATATACACGTATCTATTAAACCTCTATTTATTGAAGACTTACTATGTGCCGGAGTTTTCCTTATGTAGCCCTATTTAATCTTCACACGTCCCTAGGAGCTGAGTTCTATTAAAAGTGAGGCACGCGAGCTTCAGAGAGGTTAGAAGCTTGCTCACCATCGTGCCGTGGGTGAGGCGTGGAGCCAGGGCGCAAACCCGGGTCCATCTGCCCCCAAGTCTCTTTCTTAACCTCCTGCTCTTTCTTAACCCTGGGGCAGCTGGAATGTACCTCTCTCAAGGGCACCATTCACGGGAAGACACAGTGCCCCCTGGAGTCTTGCCTTGAGGATGTCCTATAGCCACGCCCCCTCCTCTGCTTCTCTGTGGGCTGCAGCCTTCAGTCCTGGGCGATAATGCTTTTATTTTCTCCTCCCCTTCGTTCCTGCGCGGAACTGGAGTGCTTATGGGGGCCCAAATGCGAGGGACCCCAACCTCCTTCCCACCCCTCACCCTCCCAATTTATTTCTGGTTCCAATTCTTTCGTGCCACGTATCTATGGCTGTGGGCACACAGTGCCCAGAACTCAGTGACTTAAGGTCCGTTTTATTTTTTAATGCTTTTTCCGGTTAGGAATTTGGGCAGGGCTCAGCCAGGCGATTCTTCTGTTCCATGCGGCATTATCAGAGGTCACTTGGGCTGGTCTAGGGCAGGGGTCAGAAAGCTGTGGCCCACAAGGCACACCCAGCCTGGCACCTGTTTTTGTAAATAAGGTTTTATGGGAACACGGCCATCCCCATTTTGGGGGCATACCGGTCTGCGGTTATTTTCGTGCTACAGAAACAGTGTTGATTAGTTGTGGCAGAGACCCTATGAGCTGCAAGGCCACACACGCGTATTACCTGGCATTTTACAGAGAAAGTGTTCTGACCCCTTGTCTACGGGGTCCAGAATGGTCTCACTCACTTCTCGGGTGCCTTGGAGGGCCTGGCTGGAGGAATGGCTCAGCTCGGACCGTTACCAGACTGCCTACAAGAGGCATCTCTCTAGCACAGAAACCCCAGCATACTTGAACTTCTTGACGGCATCTGAAGGATCAAAGAAAGCAGGTAACAGGTGGCCTATGACCTAGCCTCAGAAGCTTGAGAAGGTTCTTAGTGCCCTACTACATTGGTCAAAAAGTTCACGAGACTTGGTACAGATTCCAAGGAAGGGAGTGAGATTTTATCTCTCGGTAGGAGGGGTAGCAAGAATTTGTGGCCATCCTTAATCTACCACACCTCATTTCTGAAAACCTTTTGAAACTCGTCTCCCTTCTTGCCTTGGCCAGTGATGATCACAACTGAAGTCTTTCTTCGATGATTCAATGTCTAGGAGATACTTGGCTGGGGAGGGGGTGTCCGCCTTGGCTCAGTGAATACTTGCTGCCCTCCTACTGCGTGCTATGCACTTGCTAAGGCTGCAGCAGTGGATGGAAAAATGTGGCCTCTGTCTGCATGGGATGCACAGTCCAGTGAACGTAGATGCAAGTGTTACCGAAGGCACTGGGAGTTAAGTCGAATGTGCTCTGAGCTCTCCTTTTGACTCAATTTCTTTCTTTCTTTCTTTTTCTTTCTTTCTTTCTTTCTTTCTTTCTTTCTTTCTTTCTTTCTTTCTTTCTTTCTTCAATAAATAGTTTTCTTTATTTTTGAGAGGCAGAGAGAGAGAGAGAGAGACTGCGAGTAGGGGAGGGGCAGGGAGAGAGGGAGACACAGAATCCGAAGCAGGCTCCAGGCTCTGAGCTGGCAGCACAGAGCCCGATGCAGGGCCTGAGCGCACGGACCGTGAGATCATGACCTGAGCTGAAGTCGGACGCTCAACCGACTGAGCCACCCAGGCGTCCCTCAGTTTCTTTCTTTTTAAAAAAAAAATTTCCAACAGGCACGTGAAAAGATGCTCAGCGTCGCTCCTCATCAGGGAAAAACAAATCAAAACCACACTCAGATACCACCTCACGCCGGTCAGAGTGGCCAAAATGAACAAATCAGGAGACTATAGATGCTGGCGAGGATGTGGAGAAACGGGAACCCTCTTGCACTGCTGGTGGGAATGCAAACTGGTGCAGCCGCTCTGGAAAACAGGGTGGAGGGTCCTCAAAAAATTAAAAATAGACCTACCCTATGACCCAGCAGTGGCACTGCTAGGAATTTACCTAAGGGACACAGGAGTGCTGATGCATTGGGGCACTTGTACCCCAATGTTTACAGCAACACTTTCAACAATAGCCAAATTATGGAAAGAGCCCAAATGTCCATCAACTGACGAATGGATAAAGACATTGTGGTTTATATACACAATGGAATACTGCACGGCAATGAGAAAGAATGAAATCTGGCCTTTTGTAGCAACGTGGATGGAACTGGAGAGTGTTATGCTACTAAGCGAAATAAGTCATACAGAGAACGACAGATACCATATGTTTTCACTCTTATGTGGATCCTGAGAAACTTAACAGAAGACCATGGGGGAGGGGAAGGAAAAAGAAAACAGGTTAGAGAGGGAGGGAGGCAAACCATAAGAGACTCTTAAAAACTGAGAACAATCTGAGGGTTGATGGGGGTGGGAGGGCGGGGAGGGGGGCTGATGGGCCTTGAGGAGGGCACCTGTTGGGATGAGCGCTGGGTGTTGTATGGAAACCAACTTGACAATCAATTTCATATTTAAAAAAAGACCTTGGAAAAAGATTTTTCTAATGTTTATTTATTTTTGAGAGAGAGAGAGAGGGAGACAGAGTGTGAGCAGGGGAGGGGCGGAGAGAGAGGGAGACACAGAATCCGAAGCAGGCTCCAGGCTCTGAGCTGTCAGCACGGATCTCAATGCGGGGCTTGAACTCACAGACCGTGAGATCATGACCTGAATCAAAGTCGGATGCTTAACCGACTGAGCCATCCAGGTGCCCCTTGACTAAATTTCTGAATCCAGCTTCATTTATTGTTTGGATCCATTCTTCCCCCCAGAAGAAGAAGAAGAAAGGAATTCTAGTTCATCGAAGGTTCCAAATAGTCAGAACTTTGGTTAGATGCTTTTTTGTTTTTCATAGTGTTCGTGTGTAGATGATATTTCATCATTCATATACTTTACAATCTACCTTCATTTCATTGTTTTTTTGAATTCTGACAAATGGATTTGACACGGTCTCCATTTGTATTTTTTTTTTCAGTTTATTTATTGAGAGAGAGAGAGAGAGCGCAGTGGAGGGGCAGAGAGAGAGGGAGACAGAGAATCCCAAGCAGGCTCTGTGCTGTCAGCACAGAGCCTGATGTGGGGTTCGATCCCAAGAACCGTGAGATCATGACCTGAGCTGAAATCAAGAGTTGGGTGCTTAACATACTAAGCCACCCGGGCTGCCATTTCTATTCTAAGTCCCACTGTGGGGATGATCACGTGCCTGCTCCCTACAGCCCGTAAGTTGGAACCTGAAATGGTGGTTGAGTAAATGGTGTTGCACCCATGTGGCTGCAGGTGGAAATGCCTTCTGGGAACCTGGAATAAGAGGGATCGAAAGATTCCAAAGCTCAGCTCCACACGTCTCATTGACACTTGACAATTGTTCGTCGTCACGGTCTCATGTGGCAGGTTCTCCGTGTATCTGTTAGTTTGGCCCATGGGTATTTCTGACCGTCCTGACCTCGTGGCCCACTGGGAGCTGATGTTCCCAGGTCACATCCTGATGCCTCGGTGGCCAAGGTCTCAGGAAGAATGGAGGCTTTATTGGCCTTTTCCCACATCTATCACATTTCCATCAAATCTCTCCCCTCCTTGGACCTTTCAGCGTTGCCTATCAATGGCTTCATTGTAGTGGTAAGCTCTCATTATCTGAAAATTCCTTGCTGCTCACCTTTGTTTTTCCTGTAGCTGTGGAGGAGGACGTTTGTGTGTGTGTGTGTGTGTGCGCGTTTTAATGAATCTACTCGTATATCCATGAATGTGT